>NW_026878782.1:0-25026 GCF_032173495.1 Musca vetustissima | reverse complement strand
TGATACCTTTCACCACTTTGGGTATATTCAACAGATGAATCCAAACAGACGTCGCAATTTTTAAAGGACCAGTAAAATGAAATTGAATCCATAAACATTTCATTCTGCAACCGATGCTAAATTTTTCATTTGGTCAGATATAGAAGCTATAGCTAAATCTGAACCGATTTTCACAAAACTTAACACACATCATTCTAGACCTAGTTCATTATGCTGTGCCAAATTTCGTGCAAATCGAAAGATATATAGGGACTTTGGTGCACCATTTACATTAAATCGGAAGAAAATATATATATGGGAGCTATATCTAAATCTGAACCGATTTCCACGAAACTTAACACACATCATTCTAGGCATAATGCATTACGCTGTGCCAAATATCGTGCACATCGAAGGTGATATAGGGACTTTGGTGCACCGTTTACATTAAATCGGATGAAAATATATATGGGAGCTATATCAAAATCTGAACCGATTTTCAGGAAACTTAACACACATCATTCTAGACCTAATTCATTACGCTGTGCCAAATTGCGTGCACATCGAAGGTGATATAGGGACTTTGGTGCACCATTTACATTAAATCGTACGAAACTATATATGGGAGCTATATCTAAATCTGAACCGATTTTCACGAAACTTAACAAACATCATACTAGACTTTATTTAGTACGCTGTGCCAAATTTCGTGCACATCGAAGGTGATATAGGGACTTTGGTGCACCATTTACATTAAATCGGACGAAAATATATATGGAAGCTATATCTAATTCTGATCCGATTTTCACGAAACTTAAGACACATAATTCTAGACCTAATTCATTACGATGTGCCAAATTTCGTGCACATCGAAGGTGATATAGGGACTTTGGTGCACCATTTACATTAAATCGGACCAAAATATATATGGGAGCTATATCAAAATCTGAACCGATTTTCAGGAAACTTAACACACATCATTCTAGACCTAATTCATTACGCTGTGCCAAATTGCGTGCACATCGAAGGTGATATAGGGACTTTGATGCACCATTTACACTAAATCGGACGAAGATATATATGGGAGCTATATCTAAATCTGAACCGATTTTCAGGAAACTTAAGACACATCATTCTAGGCCTAATTCATTACGCTGTGCCAAATTTCGTGCAAATCGAAGGTGATATAGGGACTTTGATGCACCATTTACACTAAATCGGACGAAGATATATATGGGAGCTATATCTAAATCTGAACCGATTTTCAGGAAACTTAAGACACATCATTCTAGGCCTAATTCATTACGCTGTGCCAAATTTTGAGCAAACCGAAAGATATATAGGGACTTTGGGGCATCATTTACATTAAATCGGACGAAAATATATATGGGAGCTATCTCTAAATCTGAACCGATTTTCAGGAAACTTAAGACACATCATTCTAGGCCTAATTCATTACGCTGTGCCAAATTTTGAGCAAACCGAGATATATATAAGGACTTTGGTGCATCATTTACCTTAAATAGGACGAAAATATATATGGGAGCTATATCTAAAGCTGACCCGATTTTCACGAAACTCAGTACACATCATTCTAGACTTTATTTAGTACGCTGTGCCAAATTTCGTGCACATCGAAGGTGATATAGGGACTTTGGTGCACCATTTACATTAAATCGGACCAAAATATATATGGGAGCTATATCTAAATCTGAACCGATTTTCAGGAAACTTAAGACACATCATTCTAGGCATAATGCATTACGCTGTGCCAAATATCGTGCACATCGAAGGTGATATAGGGACTTTGGTGCACCGTTTACATTAAATCGGAAGAAAATATATATGGAAGCTATATCTAAATCTGAACCGATTTCATCCAAATTTCATCCAAATCGGATCATAAATGCGACCTGTACTTTGTTCACAAAGAAGGTGATTCTATGCATATTCTATGCATATAGGAACCATGTATCTATCTCGTTTCCTTTTGCCTGTTACAAACATATGCACAAAGACATAATACCCTGTACCACAGTGTGGTGAAGGGTATAAAAAATATTTCTAAGAGACCTGCAGAAGCCTTGAGTTAAAAAAAAACATATTTTTAGGGGGACTGGCAAATGTCTGAAACTGAATCCTGTATTTTTTTAATCATATTCTTTAGAAGTTATAAAAATAGTGAATTTTTTCCGGAATATTTTTTGAGGACCTGCAAAAGGCATAATTATATAAAAAAATATATTTTTTGAGGGCCCGCAGAAACCTGAATTTCCTAAAACATATTTTTGAGAAACTCAAAGAAGCGCGGATTTTGTGAAGAATATTATTGTGGGGTTATAAGAAGCGTGAAATATTCAAAAAAATATTTTAGAGGAACTATAAGAAGTGTGTATAGATTATAGAATATTATTATACCCTACACAATTATGTTGTCAGGGTATTATAGCTTTGTGCAGCTCCAAAAGTTTGTAACGCCGCGAAATATTGGTCCTAGACCCACCTTTAAGTATACCGATCGTCATATCTCGACTAGTTTTTTTAAGTATTTATACCCTACACAACAATGTTGTCAGGGTATTATAGCTTTGTGTAGCCCCAAATGTTTGTAAACCAGAGAAATATTGGTCCAAGACCCACCTTTAAGCATACCGATCGTCATATCTCGACTAGCTGAGATATGTGTGTCCGTCCTGTCCATTATAATTTGTAAATACATACAGGCCACAGTTATGGACCAATCTTCACGAAATTTTGCATATAGAATGGGTTCTGGCCAATGAAGACCCCTATTGGTTTTGGTAAAGATCGGTTAATATTTAGGTAGAAGGGGAATTTTTACATGGAGAAGGGGATCGGGTGAAAGAATAAGCATGTGTGACAAAGCAAATGACAAAATTTGTATTCTATAGCGCATATTTTTACTCCTTAAGGATATAGACCCGAGAAGTTGATAGTATATCCAAGAGGAGTGGTTGGCCTTTAAATTGTCATCAACTACATTGTCGTATGTACTCGGATGTGGGAGTTACACTTAAATATATACAGGTGCTTACGTATTCAGATATTATTTAGTAGTCCATTATCACACTATATAGCGCTGATCGCTTTAAAATGTTCCATGAGGTTCCAGTTATGATCAATGACAACGCCTATAATTTTCGGTGATGATTAGATAATAATTTTGGGATGAAGTGGACCAAAAACGTATTTTTTGTGTGTGTTTTTTTCGAGTCGATCTATAGGCCATAATTATAAGCCGAACATCACAACACAACCCACGGTGAAGGGAATATGGACAAATAATTAGAAGGACTGTACTGAATATTAGTAATATTCGGAAAATAAGTCAGTATAAGGATGAGATGCAGTTGACCTCCAATCGGGCAAAAGGATACAACTATCTCGACATTTTGTCCAGGTTCGGAATAAAAATAAGCAGAAAGTGTTCCGTGGTAGTTGTGTAGGTTATCGTATGGTCCCCGTATGGGCCCCTTCCGACTATACTGCTCCGCTTACTGGTTTTTATTTATTTACTAGCATATACCCGCAACTTCGTTATCGAATGTAGGAAATATTTAAACATGTATAAACATATTATTTTATGCATATGTCAGAAAAACCAATTAACACATTAATATCGACCATAAATTTAATTTGAGTACCAAATTTTCCATTTATTTTCCATTTAGCACACATTATTTCCATAAGTATACCCTGTTCAGCCATCCAACAAAACTTTATGCATATCCCGATCCTACACGCCCACAATGATATCCAAATTCAGCATTACAAGTACATTGGTTCACCCAAAATTTAAATAGTACCAAAGTTAGTACACAGTAGTACGAATATCCAAAACTTCCTAAATACCCCAATCCTACACGCCGACCGTGATTCTAAAGACACAAGTTTCAGGATTCCAACTTCATAGGTTCACCCTCAATTCAAATTGTACCAAATTTTGTACACAGTAGTACCAATTTCCAAAACTTCCTACATACCCCAATCCTACACCTCCACAGTGATTCTAAATCCAAGTTTTAGGATTCCAACTTTATTGGTTCACCAACAATTTAAATTGTTCCAAATTTAGTACACAGTAGTACGAATTTCCAAAACCTCCTTCTTACCCCAATCCTACACCTACACAGTGATTCTAAATCCAAGTTTCAGGATTCCAACCCTATCGGTTCACCCACAATTCAAATTGTACAAAATTTAGTACACAGTAGTACCAATTTCCAAAACTTCCTACATACCCCAATCCTAAACTTACTCAGTGATTCTAAATTCAAGTTTCAGGATTTTTCAGTTTATCGGTTGAACCATAATTCAAATTGTACAAAATTTAGTATACAGTAGTACCAATTTCCAAAACTTCCTACATACCCCAATTCTACACATCCACGGTGATTCTAAATCCAAGTTTTAGGATTCTAAATCTATCGGTTCACCCACAATTCAAATTGTACCAAATTTAGTACATATTTCCAGAACCCCCTTCTTACCCCAAACCAAGACCCCACAGTGATACAAAATCCAAGTTTCAGGATTCAACACTATCGGTTCATCCACAATTCAAATTGTACAAAATTTAGTACACAATAGTACCAATTTCCAAAATTGATCCTAAATCAAAATTTCATGATTTCAACTATATCGCTTCACCCACAATTTAAATTTTATTTTTAGTACTTTTCGTACACACAAGTAAAAAAATTCCAAAACTACGTACATATCCCAATCCTACACTCCGACGGTAATGTTACTTTCAAATTTCAGGATTTCAGCTCGATTTGTACCTCCAAATCAAATTTGTACCAAATATAGTATCATACAGTACTTTTCGTACACATGAGTAAACGCTTTCCAAACTCTCCTCATATCGACCCTACTTCTCAACCTTAATTTGCATTCCAAATATCAAGTTTTTAGCTCAAGCCATTCACACGCTACGAAATTGTACCAAATTTTGTACATTTGAGTACTTTTCGGATACTTATAGTTCGAATTTCCAAAAAGCCCTTTGCTACATCTATTCTACACTCCATCAGTGATACTCAATCCAAATTTTAGAGTTCTAGCTCTACTGGTTCGCCAAATACAAATGATACCATATTTAGTACTTTTTAATACTTTTCGTACCGTTCTAGTATGAATTTCCAAAAACCCAGCCTTATCCGTGACATTTGGACCAAAAGTGACACTCACCTAAAATTTCAAGATTCTAGCTTTAGCCGTTTCATCTGGACGTTGATGAATCGTTAAATCAGTCAGTCAATCACTTTACTCTTTTATTAGTATAGATAACATTTGTACCAAATATAGTGCCATACAGTACTTTTCGTACACATGAGTATATGCTTTCAAAACCATCTCCTTCAATAAACTCTACAACTCAACCCTAATTCACATTCCACATTTCGAGTTTTAAGCTCTATCCATTCACATGCTACGAAATTGTACCAAATTTTGTACATTTAAGTACTTTTCTGATAGTTATAGTACGAATTTCCAAAAACCCTTTGCTACACCTATCCTACACTCCATCAGCGACCACAAAACCAAATTTCAAAGTTCTAGCTCTACCGGTTCGCCAAATACAAATGGTATCGCATTTAGTACTTTTTAGTACTTTTCGTACCGTTCTAGTACGAATTTCCAAAAACCCAGCCATATCTGTCAACTTTGAACCAAAAGTGACACATCGAAATATTCATTTCCGACCCTATAAAGTATATATATTCTTGATCAGCGTAAAATTCTATGACGATTTATGCATGTCCATCTGTCCGTCTGTTGTAATCACTCTAGCGTCTAAACGAATTGAGATAGATCGCCGAAATTTTGCATAGACGACTCTATGCAGGCAGGTCAAGTTCGAAGATGGGATATATCGGTCCACGTTTAGGCATAGCTCCCATACAACGGTACCCCCAATTTTCGGTATTTTGAGGTTCTTGATCTCGTTTTTTCAACCAAATTCGCTGAAATTTGGTACTTTGAGTTCTTATTGGGTAATTTTTTCGGATAACCCCCATATAAGGGTACCCCCAATATTCGGTATTTTGGGGAGCTTGAGCGCGTTTTTCAACCGAATTCGCTGAAATTTGGAACATTTGGTTCTTATTTAGTACCAAATATCTACACAAAAAATTATAAACATCGGTCCACTTTTTCTGATAGCCCCCATATAAGGGTACCACCAAATTTTCGGTATTTTGAAGTTCTTGAGTGCGGTTTTCAACCGAATTCACAGAAATTTGTTACTTTGAGTTCTTATTGGGTAGCAAATGTTCCCACCAAAAATTATAAATATAGGTTAATTTTTCCGGATAGCCCCAATATAAGGGTACCCCCAATTTTCGGTATTTTGGGGATCTTGAGCTCGTTTTTCAACCGAATTCGCTGAAATGTGGTACATTGGGTTCTTATTTGGTGTCAAATTTCTAAACTAAAAATTGTAAACATCGGTCCACTTTTTCTTATAGCCCCCATATAAGGGTACCCCCAATTTTCGGTATTTTGGGGTTCTTGAGCGTTTTTTTTTCAACCGAATTCGCTGCAATTTGCAATTTTGTAGTCGTATATGGTAAAAAATCTCCCTACCAAAAATTATTAATATTCACCCCATTTTAGGGGTAGTCCCCATATAACCCCATTTTTTATATTAAAATAGTTAGCTAATTTGTTCCCGGGGTTATACCCATATAGCTTTATTCCACCATAGAATGGGGGATATTCTGTAGACGAAATTTGCAGTTCATACCCTGCATAGTATGGAATTCTAAAACGATTTAGTCGGTTTAGCCATATGTTGCAATCATTTTTCTATTGGTAGATATCGACATACAAACTAGAACGTGAGGTTTGAGAATGAACTTTATCGATCCGCATTTGGGTCCAGGACCTATATAAAACATCCTACATATTTAATATTTAGCGTGATGCACGGTATTGGGATTCAAAACTAAATTATTAGCTTGGAACTTGAGGTATATCGGGCAAAACATCTTATATATAACGAAAACACCAAGTATTCGCTAATTCCTACACAATGTTGTCAATATTGGTCCCGCTTTAGCATGCCTCTTATAAATTTGCCCTCTAAACTGGAGTATTTTCAGAATTTTATACAAATGTTTCACCCTACTATGTCAACATTTTGGGGTTTTGAGATTTTAGGGAAAATCCCTATTGAAATTTCTATTTGGTTTACAACAATCGATTGGTAGAATTGTAGTTATATGTATGTTTCCTATATTTTCATTTCAAAAAATTGTCAGTATTTCTATGGTGGAGGGTATCCAAAGTTCGGCCCGGCCGAACTTAACGCTATTTCACTTGTTTTATTTATTTCTGTAAAAATGCATTCTATTTAAAGATATTCCAGCCATATGGGCAAAGTGTGTTCGAAGTAGCAAATAATCATAATTCTCTATGGCTTTATCGTCAAACCATTCAACAGCACACACCAGAGTGATTATTTATGACAGAAGAGCAAAAAGAAACAATAAAAATACACAACAATAAAAACAACAACAACAACGAGAAGTAGACAAAAGAATGACGACAACAAAACGACACCATTTGCATACATTTGTGTTCTTTGGTTGTTGTTGTTGTTGTCGTCGTCGTTGGACATTGTTATGATAGCCTCTTTACCATTCTTTTGGCAAGGAGGGAGAGGGGGGTTCGTCGGCTATGATGGAAGAGGATTGGTTGATAGGTTTGTTGGTCGCTCGTTCATTCGGTCCATGGTACATTGACTGATAAACGGAAGGAAATAGGTTTTTTGTTTTGTTTGGATTATTCTGTTGGCTGTTTGACTGACTGTTGGCTGTTTGACTGGCTTTTGTTGTTGTTTTTTTATTCAGTCATTCATTCATCCATTCTTTGCGTGTTGCAAATAGAAAAAAAAAAGACAAATTGTAAAGAATGTCAAGATAAAGAGCAGTAGGGACAACAAAACAAAAGTCAACAATGTATGGAGGGCAACATTACAATGCATAGAGGAGGAAGAGAGAGAGGTAGCCCACAATGCAGTACACAAGTTGTAGGGTTGCCGTTGTGGTTTGATGAAATAAAATTATCTAGGGGGGTATAAGAATATTTTCTATTGTCCAATGCAATGCGTGGATTTTTTAAAGAATATTTTTACAACACCCAGACCATCCAGGCGTGGATTTTTTAAAGAATATTTTTTCAACACCCAGACAAGGCGTGGATTTTTTAAAGAATATTTTTTCAACAGCCAGACCAGCCAGGCGTGGATTTTTTAAAAAATATCTTTTCAACAGCCAGACCAGACAAGGCGTGGATTTTTTAAAGAATATTTTTTCAACACCCAGACAAGGCGTGGATTTTTTAAAAAAAATTTTTTCAACACCCAGACAAGGCGTGGATTTTTAAAAAAAAAAAAATTTCAACACCCAGACAAGGCGTGGATTTTTTAAAAAAAAAATTTCAACACCCAGACAAGGCGTGGATTTTTTAAATAATTTTTTCCAAGACCCAGACAAGGCGTGGATTTTTTAAATAATTTTTTCCAAGACCCAGACAAGGCGTGGATTTTTTAAATAATTTTTTCCAAGACCCAGACAAGGCGTGGATTTTTTAAAAAAAAAATTTCAACACCCAGACAAGGCGTGGATTTTTTAAAAAAAAAATTTACCAATATCCTCCAGCACATTCTCCTGTAGAGATGAAGAAGGAAACCTGGTGGCAGACAGCGTGCTGAGGATCTGGAAGGAGCATTTTGGAAAACTTCTGGTATCAAATAGTGGCGGTGAAGAAGATACGCCAGAACCAATAAGAGATGGCGGTATAGAGTATATACCACCTAGGCAAGACGAGGTCAGAATAGCAATCAATCGGCGGATGAACAATAAAGCAGCAGGTACCGATGGATTACTAGTCGAACTATTCAAGGCCGGTGATCCGTTGTTGTTAAGGAGCATGCGCCAGCTGATTAGTACACTTTGGCTAGAGGAATGCATGGAATCTCAGCATCCACTGCACAAAAAAGGAGTCAAGACGATATAGAGGGATTAGCCTTCTTCCCATCGCATATAAAGTGCTATCCAGTGTGCTGTGTGAATGATTGAAGCCAATGGTCAATGACATTATTGGACCATACCAATGCGGCTACAGATCATTGACCAGATTTTCACACTGCGCCAAATCCAGAAAAAGGCCTAGAAAAAACACATCGACATATTCCACCTATTCGTCGACTTTAAAGCCGCATTCGACAGCCCTATCAGCCCTATCAGAGGTTTTTAAAGCCATGTCTGCGTTCGGCAATCCTATAAAATTAATACGGCTATGCAGGATAACTTTAAGTGACAAAAGGTCGGAAGTCGGAAAGTACCTATCGGAGCGCATCAATACCGAACGAGGACTTAGACAAGGTGACAGTTTGTCATGTGATTATTTATAACATCCTGCTGGAAAAGGTCCTATGAGATGCAAGTTGAAGAGAAGTGGCATTCTGTGTACCAAATGTTACTCGCCGACAACATCGACATGAGTCGAATATTGCGAGCGGTAATAGTAACCTTTGAATAAATTGAGAAGGAGTCTGCCATAGTGGGTCTGGCAGTAAACGGCAAGAAGACCAAGCTGATGGTATCAACGCGAAGACCAAGCTGGTGGTATCAAACGTCCAGTAGACTCGGACCAACAGTGGAACATGAAAACTACAGCTTCGAGGTAGATCAACGATTTTATATACCTTGGACCGTCATAAATGAAACTTATGACATCAGTTTTGAAATTCGGAGAAGGATAGTGTTGGCCAAAAGATGCCACTATGGTCTATGTAAGCAATTCAAAAACAAGACCACCTCCCACCGCCAGACCACACACTCTACAAGACGCTGTGCCGTGCTATTATATGGATCTACAGCTTGGGTACAAGCAGATGAGGCAGCTCTTGAAGTGTTTGAGAGAAAAAATTTTTATAAAAAAAAAAGATTTTTTTATAAAATGTTTTGATATATTATACAAAAAAATCGGGAAATAAAAATTTTGTTTACGAATTTTCATAGTACAATTTGTTTATAAAAATTTTATGTTATATATATATATATATACACTTGTGCTCATACAATTAAGTCACCTCAAAATGTGATCTAAAAAGATGCAACAAAATTATAACGGTTCATTTTTACATATTTTATTTTAGTTGGTAGTTTTGTTGTAGTGAGTTCTAATATTCCTGATTATTGTTTACAAAAATATTGAGTGTTTTGCTGCAAAGTTAAATTTTTTGTTGTACATCCTCAAATTTCTGTGCTCATATAATTAAGTCATTGTTTTTGTAAGTCGTTGCTTATGTACAAATACATATTTTTATAACGGTATTCAATCGCTGATTCTTATTATTCACAATTTCATGACAAAAAAAACATTTTTAAGTTCAGTTTTATCAAGCTACTTAGTGAAATGGGTAAGAAACAAAACTCAACTCCTTGCGAAAGGAAAATAATAGGTCACCCGAATTTTGAACTTTTCCCGTGGAAAAGTAAATAATGCAATTAATTATTTCAAAAAACATGGAACTTTTGAGAATTTGCGTCGTAAAAAGCCAAGGAAAACAACTCCAGCTGATGATAGGCGCTGTTTTAATTTGAGTAAAGCCGATCCATTTCTTACATCTACAGAAATTAGAGCACAAATGGAGGAGTATTATGGAGTAAATATCTCGGCGCAAACAGTCCGTCGTCGCACGCTGGGTTGAGCGGTAGGCAAAGTGGCGATTAATTCAAAAAATGAACTTTAACGTTAATAACAGTTTTTTGTACCGGGTGAAAGAAGATAAAATTCTACATCACTAATTGCCAAAATAAAAGTTCTTAGCTGTTTACTTTATTTGCAGTGTGTCTTCAAAGTTCAGTAATTATAAATATTTTTGCGCGCATTGGTTAAAAGTGAAAATTTGCATATTTCCAGTGATAATTTTTTTAATTAAGACTTCTAAAAGTAAAAATTTTATTATGGAGCCGTCTACTTTAGGTGTTTGAGCATATGAAAAATATTTGTTTTTTTAGGTAAATGTTTTGGAAATATGGAAAAAAAAATTTGGAAATTGCTCCAAAAATGAGGTATTTTTAATGTTTGGATTTTAACTGAATTACCGGTGAAACTTAGTAAAACTGCTTATATTTTCTTAAAATATGAAGTTTAAGCTTATAAATTCCAGAAAGACGTATTTAATAGATTTCTTTAAAGTTCAGATCCATTTATTTCGAGCAAGAGGAAGAGTTGTAAAAATAAAATACAGCAAATGCCTCAGACTACTTTGGACTTACTTATCCTTACCCAGGAAAATGATAATCGTGACGAAGGCGATGAAGATTATTTTAACGAATTGTATGATGATTAAGAAGTAAATGAATATTATTATGTGAATTAATTCTATAATGGTTGTGAAGTAAATGATGATTATGAAATTAATAATACTGTTAAAATTAATAGAATCAAGTAAATAAAAAACCGTACAATTATATTTTTTTAATTTTTTTTTTGCTGTAAAACCATTACAAAATAAAACGTTTGTTTTATTTTTTATACTATGGTTTTTGTGAATATTGATCAATAAGATATAATAATATTTTCTAATGTAACTTTTTATACCCTACACAACTATGTTGTCAGGGTATTATAGCTTTGTGCAGCCCCAAAAGTTTGTAACGCCGCGAAATATTGGTCCTAGACCCACCTTTAAGTATACCGATCGTCATATCTCGACTAGCTGAGTCGATCTAGACATGTGTGTCCGTCCGTCCGTCCGTCTGTCCATTATAATTTGTAAACACGATACAGGCCACAGTTATGGACCAATCTTCACGAAATTTTGCATGTAGGATGGGTTCTGGCCAATGAAGACCCCTATTGTTTTTGATAAAGATCGGTTAATATTTAGGGGATGAAATGGACCAAATACTAAATTTTTGTCGGTTTTTCTGGTCGCTCCAGAGGCCGCAGTTATGGTCCGAACATCGTGAAATTTTACATGGAGAAGGGGATCGGGTCTAAGAATAAGCATGCGTGTTTTGATAAAGGTCGGTCAATATTTAGCGGGTCAAATGGACCCTGAGTTTTGTGTGAAAAATTATAAAATTTTTATTCTGGGGCGTATATACTTGCTCCTGAAGGACATATACTAGATATGGTGATAGTATGTCCAAGATGAGTTGTTGACCTTCAAATTGATACCAATTATATGGCTGTATGTACTCCGATGCGGGAGTTATACTTAATTAAGTAAAGGTGACTATGTGCATATTATTACTATTACTCCATTAGAGGATGAAAATGTCGCGCTGATCGCTTTGAAATTGTACATGAAATTCCGATTATGGTCAAGGACGACGCTTATAGTTTTCGGTGAAGTTGAGATTTCATTCAGGGGGTGCAATGAACCGAAAACTTTAATTTTGTCAGATTTTATAGTCGCTTTAGAGGCAATTATTATATACAGAACATCACATATTTTATAAGGTGAAGGGGATCTGACCAAATACTTAGAGCGGCTGTTTAGATGATGATCGGTCAATTTTCCGAGGGTCAAATCAACCAAAACCTAAAGTGACCAATTTTTTATTGTATGGCGTTTAAATGCACTTCAAGAAAAAACATTTTGGAAAATATGCCAGGCTTAGCAAGTGGATTTGTTGATCTATAATCGTTAAAAAGAGTGAAAATATCACGAAATATTGCTCAGGCTCAGAATATAGAACCGCCGAAAGTGTGCTTTTCGTGGTAGTTGTGTAGGGTATCATATGGTCGGCCCCGTCCGACTATACTGCTCCGCTCACAGGTTTAAATATGTGGAATTATGGAATTTGAAGAAAAAAATCGAATTTTAATTTTAAATTTTGGGTATATATTATAGATTAAATATTTATTAATTCTTATTATTTTAAGAACAATTTTTTTTCTAAAAGCACATTATGTATGCTCTAATTTTCAATTGCATTTCCTAATTTATCGTTTTTCTTTGAAAAGTTATAGCGAAAATTGTGATATAAGACCACTTTTTCCAAAATAAAAAAAGGCCATAAAATATTAAAACAACAAATTTTTATTTTTTTTTTCTAATTATGCTTTTTTATGTATTTATGAATATCCATAAATAAAAAATAACAATATTTTAAAATTACGGCTTTCCTGAATTAATCGCCACTTTGCCTACCGCTCAACCCACTGTGCGTCGTTTGCAAGAAAATTCGTTGAATGGAAGAATCGCACGACGTAAACCCAATGTGTCAAAAAGAAACATTGCAAAAAGACTGGCCTTTGCTAAGCAACACCTCCATAAGAGACCCGAATTCTGGAATTTAATTGTTTGGAGCGATGAATCTAAGTTCAGTGTGTTCGGATATGATGGTAGACCTTACGTAAGACGTCCTCCTTTACAGGAATTAAATCCACGTTACACAAAGAAAACAGTTAAACATGGGGGTTCTTCTGTGATGGTATGGGGATGCTTCACAGCGTCAGACGTGGGTCCAATTGTCCAAATAGACGGAAAAATGGCAGGTGTTATGTACAGAGATATCTTAGAAGAACACATTTTTAATGATTATGCTGATGATTTGCCGTTGGCCTGGATAATTCAGCAGGACAACGACCCCAAACACTGCTCAAAAGTAGTGATGGACTGGATTGCGGCCAATCATATTAGAATGCTAGAGTGGCCAGCCCAAAGCCCGGACCTAAACCCCATTGAAAACCTTTTGGGGTATCATAAAAAGAGCTGTCTCAGTTAGAAAGCCAGCAAACAAAGCATCCTTGTGGGAAATTATAAAGGACGAATGGTATAAAATAACCCCAGAGCAATGTTCCAATCTCGTCAGTTCCATGAGCAAGAGATGTGCAGAAGTCATCCTACAAAAAGGATTTTCAACTAAATATTAACGTAATTTTAGTTCATAATGTGAAAATTTTAAAAATATTAACAATTAACCTATTTACGTCCTAGTGACTTAATTATATGAGCAGCTTAAAATGAAGTTAATGCAGTTTTTTTGTCGAATTATTTTTATTTTATGTTATAAAACGTTGAAATTAAGTTATTTTAGTTAATTTGTGTCCTTTTTATATTTTCGTAATAAAGATACTTTTATTTCATCGATAATCTATAAAATTGTCCTTTGCACTTATTGTATTGTTTGAATGATTTAATTGCATGAGCACAAGTGCATATATATTTGAATTTTTTAACAAAATTTTATGTTTTTTTTAATTTTTTTTTTATAGAAATATTGACATTTTTTATAAAAAAAAATGATTTATTTAATAAATTTGTTGATATTTTTTATTAAAATTTGGAATTTTTCATAATAATTATTGCGGAAAATGGTAACCCTGACACAAAAAGTGTGAACACCACACAATATTAAAGGATGCATGAGTGAGTGAATAGGGAATGAAGGAATGAATTGGGTAAATAAGCCAATGCACATACATTGAATGGATTTTGATGTTGTCGTTGCTGCTGCTGTTATAATTCTTATTGTTTATATACACACATTCTCATTTATGCAGTAACAACAACAAAAACAATAATAATAATAACAACAAGAACAATATATACCAAACAAGCAATGCCAATGGCGACATTAATAAATACAAGATAAAATGCAAGAGCAACAATAAGAAGAAGAAAAATGGTAAATATCAACAAACATCAACAATGTGCCAGCTGAATGTGTGTGAGTGTGATTAAACCACATGCACACACACACCCACAAACACCAAATAAAGTCAAAATAAGTTGTGGTGATACGATAATTGCAGATATCAAAAATCTCTGAACTTGGACGACTTTGTCGTCACTGTGGTGTGGTGGATATCCGATAAGTTGCACAACCGACCGACCGACCGCCAACCCCCTTGAGAACTGTACATGTATGGGAAATAGGTGGTGATGACGGGAGTGAGGGATACTGTATTTTAATATATTGTTTTTATTATCAACGACGTCACAGTTATGATCACGATATTAATCGGCTGCAGCAATGTAATGACATGTCTGAATCGTTTAAATTTAAAGAGACAGGGGGAGAGAGATATGGTGAGAGAGAGAGGGAGTAGGAGCGTATGTGTAATAAGCCTAACTATGTTTTATTCATTAGCCTCTCTCTCGCTTCTAGGGTTTAAAATACTTGTATGTGAACTGTGTCAAGAGAAATTCCAGAATTCAATTGAGGCGATTCAAATTTAATAACATTTCACAATTAGCAAAAGAAGAATCGACCGTTGCCTTAAGAAAGGACCATAGTAGACCTCTGATGGTCTATCAAAGTAAACCGCATCAAAAGGGCATCTTCTATAGAGACTGAAGAGTATTTACGAACGATCTTAAAATAATCCCCTATCTATGAAAATATTGGGCATGCAGTGTATATAGCAGGTAATCTGTGGATTCTATTCTATATACATATATTTTTTTAATCTATCTTACCATTCATCTATTTTGCATTTTTTGAAAAAAATAATGATTACCTGAAAATAAAAAAATACAAAATTTTATTAAAATTGTACAACAATATAGAAAAAAAAAATAATTATAATTTTGTTAAGACTTCAGCGATCTTCTATGAAAGAAAAAATTTAATGTTTTCAAACACCAAGACAATATTTTTTTGGGTGATTTTTTTAAATATTTTTCTAGGAGTATTATATTTTGTAATAATATTTTTTTCAAATACTATCACTATTTGAAAAAATTGGATAGCTATCATTGAGGGGTTTAAATTTTAGAAAATATTTCTGGAAGGACTGTCTTAAGTTTGAATTTTTAAAAATTTTTTTTACAAGGACGTCGATTTTTTAACAAAAGAATTATTTAACAAAAAAAAATGTCTTTCAAGGATCATCCAAGAATATTTTTTCTAAAGACCATCACACAACAAGGCGTGGATTTTTTAAAGAATATTTTTTCAAGGACCATCACAATACAAGGCGTGGATTTTTTAAAGAATATTTTTTCAAGGACCTGCCAACTCAAAGCGTGGATTTTTTAAAAAATATTTCTATCAAGGACCTGTCAACTCAAAATGGGTTTTTTAAAGAATGGATTTTTTAAAGAATACTTTTTCAAGGATCACCACAAGGCGTGGATTTATAAAGGACCACGATCTGCGAATCTGCACTTGGAATGTGCGCACGATGTACAGAACAGGCGCAATTCTCGCTTTGGCGGATGTACTCAAGAAGTACAAAACCGATATTATTGCCTTTCGGGAAATGCGATGGAAAAGGATAGGAGTAAGTAAATAAGACGATGAAAGGAGGCATGAATTTGGCTGCGGATTTATGGTTAACATGAGACTAAAAGACCTCGTGTCCAGATTCACTCCAGTAGATGAGCAAATCCGCATAAAAGCGAAGTTCTTCTACGTCAGTCTTAATTGCGCCCATGCTCCAACCGAAGACAAAGATGAGCAGACCAAAGACATATTTTACGAGCGCCTAGATACATGATCGCTGCCTAGATATGACATTAAAATCCTGCTAGGAAATTTTAATGCAAAAAATCGGAAGGGAAACTATCATTGGCCCCATCGTCGGAAAATTCAGCCTCCATGAAGAAACATCAGACAACGGCATGAGGTTGATTGGCTTCGCGTCAGCAAAAAACATGGTAGTTGCAGCACCAGATTCAAGCATCTCGATATACACAAGGCCATCTGGATTTCTTCAGATCAAGCAACGAAAAATCAATTTGATCATATTGTGATAGACGGAAGGCATTCATTCAGTGTTTTAGACGTTCGATTGATACGAGAAGCGAATATCAACTCGAATAGCTGCAAACACAAAAGCTGCAACTTACGCAACTGCTCGACGAAAGAACCCCCTGTCCCGATAATAATGTAGAAGTACAATGGCAGAGAATTGCCCACTCCCTACAAACTGCAGCAAAAGCAAGACTTGGGTACCAAAAGCCACTATCAAGAAACCCATGCTACGATCAGAAGTGTCGTAATGCTACAGATGTGAAAAACACAGACGCTTTTTCAAGCGTCAACACAAGACGCGGATTTTTAAAGATTTTTTTTTCAAGAACTGCCATAGACTTGGAGTTTTAAAATCATATTTTTCAAGACAGTCAGTTAAGCTTAAATCTTTTCTCAGCAGGGATTAAAAAATATATTTCTTTGAGCAGCTATCATAACCTGGGTATTTCGTTTTTTATGAACAGAGAGCGTATGATTAATAATAATTTTTTGATAATGGTGCGTATGAGTTTTGGTATTTCATAGAAAAAACATACGACCTATTTTTTATTATTATTAATTGAAGGGCTTTTTAAACATCAATATTGGATTGTTTTAATATTATTTACTGTAGAGTGTGAATTTGGTCTGGCGGGAGGTGACCTGTTTCTAAACTGCTTACTTAGACTATATTAGCATCTGCTGGCCACAACTATCTTTCACCGAATTTCAAAACTGATGTCATTTGTTTTTTTTTTTTTATGGCGGTACCGAGATATATAAAGATTTTATACCTCATACCTACAACGAAGCTGTAGTTGTTCTCAAGTTCCACAATTGGTCCGAGTCTACTGGACGTCTTGCGCGTTGATACCATCACCTTGGTCTTTTCGCCATTTACTACCAGACTCCTTCTGAATTTGTCCAAAGGTGACTGTTACCGCTCGCAATATTCGCAACCCCACTACTACTTTTTGTATTTCGGGCTCTTATTTGGGGAACGTATAAGTAATAATAATTTTTGACCAGGGTGCGTATGATTAACAATATTCCGAAATAAATTATACGTCTTAAAAGATTTTTGCCTACGATAAAATTTTAACGTTATTGAAGGGCTTTTTGCACCTCAATAATGGATTTTTTTATATTATTTACTGAGGTACATATGTCAGTGCTTGAAGTTGAGATTTTTTTAAGAATATTTTGAAGAACTATCAGAGTCTCAAGTCTGCATATATAAAGAGAGGAATTAAAATGTGCAGAAAAATACATGTGCATGTGAACATGTGCAAAAATGGCATCCTAGTCATTGGCACGTTTTGCTGTTGATGTCTTTAACATTGCAGGATTTTTTACTTATTTCTTTAATTATTTCTCAGCAGAATAAATTAAATATATGTACGATGTTGTTCTTGTTGTTGGTATTGTTGGCGCTGTCATTTGCCACATCGATTCCTTTTGTGTGCTTGTTGTTTTGACGTTTTTTGTTTGGTCTTTTATTTTTGACCACATACAATATCTGTATATTCTGTGGTAGCAGCTCTGTCTTGTGGTTAAAATTACGGACCGCACAGATACAGTTGAGTGTCATGAATGAAATGAAAGCAAACCTAAAACACCAAGAAGAAGAACACAATGACCACAAAAAACATAAATCGTACAAAAATGTTCTGGATACAACACAAAAACATGAGCATCGCTGTCACATATCAAAATAGCAAATTTACCAGGATTATGGGAACTTAGTGGAGGATATTATTTTTTTTTCAGACAAGGTTAAAGGTCATACTTATTTTCAAAATTAAATTTTTGGGGTTTAATTTGTATGATAGAAAAGAAATTAAAATTTAAGAAAAATAACATATATTTATGGTGGGCGTATGATTAATAACAATTACTTGGCCAGGGTGCGTATGATTATCATTATTTAGAAAAACGATCATACGATCTCAGGGACATTTATAGACAAGAATATTTTTTTGGAAAGAATTTCAGTGCGATAAGCTTAGTTTAAAACCAGTGAGCGGAGCAGTATAGTCGGACGGGGCCGACCATATGATACCCTAAACAACTACCACGAAAAGCAAACATTCTGCTGTTCTATATTCTGAGCCTGGGCAATATTTCGTGATATTTGCACCCCTTTTACCGATTATAGATCAAAAATTCCACTTTTTAATCCTGGCATATTTTCCAAATTTTTTTCTTGAAGTGAATTTTTACGCCCTAAAATAAAAAAAATTGGTCACTTTAGGTTTTGGTTCTAAACCGTTCTAAGTTTTTGGTTAGATCCTCTTCACATTGAATGAAATCTCAACTTCACCGAAAACTATAGGCGTCGTCATTGACCATAATCGGAACTTCATGTACAATTTCAAAGCGATCACCGCAATATTTCCGTACTCTAATGGAGTAATAGTAATAGTATGCATATAATCAATATACATCAGAGTACATACAGACATATAATCGGTATCAATTTGAAGGTCAACAACACCTCTTGGATATATGTCCTTCAGGAACAAGTATATACGTCCCAGAATAAAAATTTTGTAATTTTTCACAAAAAAGTTCGAGTTCATTTGACACGCTTAATATTGACCGATCTTTATCAAAACACGCCCGCTTATTCTTTGACCCGATCCCCTTCTCCATGTAAAATGTCACGATGTTCGACCGACAAAAAATAAGTATTTGGTCCATTTCATACCCTAAATATTAACCGATCTTTACCCAAAACAATACGACCCCTGTGACTAGAATCCATCCTATATGCAAAATTTCGTGAAGATTGGTTCATCACTATGGCCTGTATGGCCCATAGATTTTTCCGCGAATTTTTCTCTCAAACACAGCAAGAACTGTCTCATCTGCTTGCGCAAGTATCTATGCTTCAGATCCATACAACAGCTCCGGTAGTATCAGCGTCTTGTAGAATGTGAGTTTGGTCTGGCAGGAGGTGACCATGTTTCTAAACTGCTTACTTTGACCATAGTAGCATCTGTTGGCCAACACTATTCTCCTCCGGATTTCAAAGCTGATGTCATTAGTTTTATTTATGGCAGTACCGGAGAAATTGTCTCTCAAACACTCCAAGAGCTGCTTGCGCAAGTACTCTTGGTTCAGATCTGTAAAACATCACGGGTAGTATCAGCGTTTTGTAGAGTGTGAGTTTGGTCTGGAGGGAGGTGGCCTTTTTTCTAAACTGCCTACTTAGACCACATTTGCATCCGAATTTCAAAGCTGAGGCCTTACCAAGGTATATAAAATCTTTTACTACCTAGAAGCTGTAGTTCTCAAGTTTCACAATTGGTCCGAATCTACTGGACGTCTTGCGCGTTGATACCACCAGCTTGGTCTTTTCGCCATTTAGCCATTTACTGCCAAACCCACTTTGGCAGACTCCTTCTCAACTTGCTCAAAGGTGACTGTTACCGCTCGCAATGTTCGACCCCACTACTACTTCTTGTATTTCGGGCTCTTCTTTGAAGAACGTATAAGTAATAATAATTTTTTTTAACCAGGGTGCGTATGATTTCTAATATTTAGAAATAAATTATACGTCTTAAAGGATTTTTGGCTAAAATAATATTTTTGGAAGTCCTGGAAAGAAATTTCCAGGATATATTTTCTGTTGGGAAAATATTTTACTTTTTTTAAATAACATGTGTTCTTTGGTGTACAGAGTAACTTCTGTTCATTTTTGCCTCTCGTATGGCCTTTTCCAGCGGGATGTTAAAAAGGTCACACGACAAACTGCCGCCTTGTTCGGTATTAAAGGGCTCCATTTGGTAATAACGTCGAATAGGTCTGTCTGTTGACATAGTCGGACAGATCGAGCTGCAGCTACTACGTTAGCTAGGCCAGCTCAAAAGGCGAGCCAAGGTTCAGGCAGAAGGGAGAGGCCACGAATTCGATGGAAAGATCAAGTACAAGAGAACATCTCGGAACATGGTCTTTCAAATTGGATAAAATGCGCACAAGACCGTCGTGCTTAGAAATATTCGGATCGGCTTATGGAATAGCCGCTCTGTCACAAGCCAGCTAAGTACGTAAATTCGACATGTCAAAAAAGCATGTCGTTTATTCAGCTCGTGGGAATAAAAATGTCCTCTGTTCAGCGCCACCTCATCAGCTCGTCTAACGAAGGACGCCATGAGTTCCGTTGGAATAAATACATAAGGACATCCAGCGTTTAGGTGGCCTAAATAAATACACCCTGCATTCAACTAATCTAAATAAAGACATTCAGGTCGTCCGAATAAAGACGCGCTGTGATCAAATCACCTAAATAAAAGGAACTCGGCGAAATAAACACATCCTGGTTTCAACTCTCCAAATAAATACGCCCTACATTATTCACACCTAAACAGAAGCTCGTTTGAATAAATACGACCTTAAATAAAGACGCTTTGCCTTCAGTTCTCCTGAATAAAACCGCCTTGCCTTCAGGTTGCCTTCAGCTAAAGAAGTCATGCATTCAGGTGTGGAAAACGAAAAATAAATATTTTTGTGTGGCAATTTTTAAAACCCACAATCTAAACACTTTGTCATTAAATATTTTCAAGTAAATAAATCCCAATTGCTGTGTGTGTGTAGGTTGTGTTGTGGTACCAAAGACCATAGTATGGATTTCAAGGTAGATTTCCTTACAATCAAAATAACATCAAACAAACTTCTATTTTATGACACATTTTCAAACCGTATTCGTATTGTATTCGTATTGTTACTCTGGTAATTTCCTTGAAACCATGACAATAATCTACTATTTATACCCAGGAGGAAATGAAATTTTAATGGAGAATTCCCAAAGTCAGTTGACAGTCAGACCCAAAACTTAGTTTGGTCGAATGAAAAAAATTAATGAAGGAACGAATATGCAAATATTGTATGATATACCCAAAGGAGGGAACATCAGGATAGCAATATGCAAATGTAAAGGAAATCACACACAAACACAAAAAAAATTAATGTAACATTGTCCCGCCCCACCCCCTTCCAAAGGAGCAGTATTGTTGACATATTTGTCAACCAAAAAAACTGAAGAAGAATAATGGGTAGAAAAATAATCAAGTTATAATGGACGAAGGGGAAATGTCAGTAAAATATTTCAAGAAGCTTCAAATTTAATATCATATTCATTACGAGATTATGTATTATTAGTATATTGGCGCCTAAAAGTATACACCACACATTTTGTGGAAATAACATATGTTATAATATGGAGAAACTAATAGGTGTGAAGCATGATTTTAGGCGTTCGCCATTTATCATCAGTTCAACACAAGGTATAAATGTTTAAAAAATATTTTTGAGCGAAGAATATTTTTTGAGGACCAATATAGGCGCGGATTTTTAAAAGAATATTTTTTGAGAACCATTATTAGCATGAATTTAAAAAAAAAAATTTGAGGTCGATTATAAGCGTTAATTTTTAAAAGAATATTTTTGAGGACATTATATAGACGCGGATTTTTAAAATAATATTTTTTGAGGACCATTATAGGCGTGGATTTTAAAAATAATATTTTTTGAGAACCATTATAGGCATGGATTTTTAAAAGAATATTTTTTGAGGACCATCATAAGTGTCGATTTTTAAAGGAATATTTTTTGACGACCATTAAAAGCGTGGATTTCTTAAAGAATATTTTTTCAAGGACCAAAAGGCCTAAGGCGTGGATTTCTTAAAGAATATTTTTTCAAGGATCAAAAGGCCTAAGGCGTGGATTTTTAAAAGAATATTTTTTCAAGGATCAAAAGGCCTAAGGCGTGGATTTTTAAAAGAATATTTTTTCAAGGATCAAAAGGCCTAAGGCGTGGATTTTTAAAAGAATATTTTTTGAGGACCATCATAAGTGTCGATTTTTAAAGGAATATTTTTTGACGACCATTAAAAGCGTGGATTTCTTAAAGAATATTTTTTCAAGGACCAAAAGGCCTAAGGCGTGGATTTCTTAAAGAATATTTTTTCAAGGATCAAAAGGCCTAAGGCGTGGATTTTATAAAGAATATTGCTTCAAGGACCAAAAGACCTAAGGCGTGGATTTTTTAAAGAATATTTTTTCAAGGACCAAAAGACCTAAGGCGTGGATTTCTTAAAGAATATTTTTTCAAGGATCAAAAGACTAAGGCGTGGATTTTATAAAGAATATTTTTTCAAGGATCAAAAGACCTAAGGCGTGGATTTTTTAAAGAATATTTTTTCAAGGACCAAAAGACCTAAGGCGTGGATTTTTTAAAGAATATTTTTTCAAGGACCAAAAGACCTAAGGCGTGGATTTTTTAAAGAATATTTTTTCAAGGACCAAAAGACCTAAGGCGTGGATTTTTTAAAGAATATTTTTTCAAGGACCAAAAGACCTAAGGCGTGGATTTTTTAAAGAATATTTTTTCAAGGACCAAAAGACCTAAGGCGTGGATTTTTTAAAGAATATTTTTTCAAGGACCAAAAGACCTAAGGCGTGGATTTTTTAAAGAATATTTTTTCAAGGACCAAAAGACCTAAGGCGTGGATTTTTTAAAGAATATTTTTTCAAGGACCAAAAGACCTAAGGCGTGGATTTTTTAAAGAATATTTTTTCAAGGACCAAAAGACCTAAGGCGTGGATTTTTTAAAGAATATTTTTTCAAGGACCAAAAGACCTAAGGCGTGGATTTTTTAAAGAATATTTTTTCAAGGACCAAAAGACCTAAGGCGTGGATTTTTTAAAGAATATTTTTTCAAGGACCAAAAGACCTAAGGCGTGGATTTTTTAAAGAATATTTTTTCAAGGACCAAAAGACCTAAGGCGTGGATTTTTTAAAGAATATTTTTTCAAGGACCAAAAGACCTAAGGCGTGGATTTTTTAAAGAATATTTTTTCAAGGACCAAAAGACCTAAGGCGTGGATTTTTTAAAGAATATTTTTTCAAGGTCCAAAAGACCTAAGGCGTGGATTTTTAAAAGGCTGTTTTTTCAAGGACCAAAAGACCTAAGGCGTGGATTTTTTAAAGGAATATTTTTTCAAGGACCAAAAGACCTAAGGCGTGGATTTTTTAAAGAATATTTTTTCAAGGACCAAAAGACCTAAGGCGTGGATTTTTTAAACCAAAAGACCTAAGGCGTGGATTTTTTTAAGAATATTTTTTCAAGGACCAAAAATCTAAGGTGTGGATTTTTTTTAAAGAATTTTTTTTCCAGGACCAAAAAATCTAAGGCGTGGATTTTTTAAAGAATGATTTTTCAAGGACCGAAAGACCTAAGGCGTGGATTTTTTTTAAAGAATATTTTTTCAATGACCAAAAGACCTAAGGCGTGGATTTTTTAAAGAATATTTTTTCAAGGACCAAAAGACCTAAGGCGTGGATTTTTTTTTAAAGAATATTTTTTCAAGACCAAAAGACCTAAGGCGTAGATTTTTTTAAAGAATATTTTTTCAAGGACCACCAAATGTAAGGCGTGGATTTTTTTAAGAATATTTTTTCAAGGACCAACAAATCTAAGGCGTGGATTTTTTTAAAAAATATTTTTTAAGCCGAATCATAGCCCTAAGGCGTGGATTTTTTTAAGAATATTTTTTCAAGGACCAAAAGGCCTAAGGCGTGGATTTTTTAAGAATATTTTTTCAAGGACCAAAAGACCTAAGGCGTGGATTTTTTAAAGGAATATTTTTTCAAGGACCAAAAGACCTAAGGCGTGGATTTTTTAAAGAATATTTTTTCAAGGACCAAAAGACCTAAGGCGTGGATTTTTTAAAGAATATTTTTTCAAGGACCAAAAGACCTAAGGCGTGGATTTTTTTAAAGAATATTTTTCAAGGATTTTTTATTATTTGAACCCTAATTTGCTATGCACATTTTGTCTACCGAAATTTTGCGGGGCGGCATGGCGGGGTGTTGCTGTAACTTTAATGACCAGCTACTGTTTCGGCTGTTTTCGGATGTTTCATTTTAATGTGAGCAAGCATAACTAAGTGGGTGCTTATCTCAGCTTATAATTTCTAAGTAGTTACTAACACTTATTGCACACCTAATGGCAGGTAAGCGGTTGGTAGTGTAGGTGTAGATGTAGATGATGTTGGCAATACAATGAGAAGAAGAGGTGGAAAATGAACACCCGCACACACACATTGTAATCTGTAAAGAGAATTCTTGCAATGACAGTAAAATATTATGAGCATAATATTTTTTTTTACTACCAACTTGGCATACAGTCGTTGTGTATTTTGAAAATTACTTTTGTTTCTGTGGACGTAGATTCAGAGGACTCATATGCAGGGGTGGGAAAAATGTGCACCATGGGCATTAGATTTACATTAAAATAAAAAAT
>NW_026878781.1:0-24844 GCF_032173495.1 Musca vetustissima | reverse complement strand
ATTGGTACTAAATGTGGTACAATTTTAATTGTGGGCGAACAGATAGAGTTGGAATCCTGAAACTTGGTGTTAGGATCACTGTGGTGGTGTAGGATTGGGGTAAGTAGGAGGTTTTGGAAATTCGTACTACTGTGTACTAAATTTGGTACAATTTGAATTGTGAGTGAACCGATAGAGTTGCAATCCTGAAACTTGGATTTAGGGTCACTGTGGGGTTGTAGGGTTAGGGTAAGTTGGAGGTTTTGGAAATTCATACTACTGTGTGCTAAATTTGGTACAATTAGAATTGGGGGTGAACCGATAGAGTTGGAATCCTGAAACTTGGATTTAGGATCACTGTGAAGTGTAGGTTTGGGTTAAGTAGGAAGTTTTGGAAATTCATACTACAGTGTACAGTCATTATGGGGGTGTAGGATCGGGGTATGCAGGAAGTTTTGTTGGAAGTAGAAGGGTACGAAAAGTACTAAAATGTACCAAATATGGTACCCTTTTTATTAGCGAACGGGAAGAGCTAGAATTCTGAAATTTGGAATGTTGGTCACTGATGGAAAGTTAGAATGATGTGCAAAGGGTTTTTGGAAATTCGACCTATAAGTGTACTAAAGGTACTAAACTTTACTGAATTTACTTCCTGTTGTATATATATTGAACATATATAGCATGAATTTTGACATATGAAATGGAATACTGGTTGGGAAGTAGTGTTGATGTACGGAAATAAGTCCATTCGTACTTATGTGTATAAAAAGTGTAAAATGGTACTAAATTTCGTACTATTTACATTCAGTTGAGTGTGTAGAGATGGAATCTTGATAATCGGAATTAGCTTTAAAAAATCGTACTTATTTGTACGAAAAGTACTAAATGGTACTAAATTTGGTGGAAGATGGATTTAGGTGAACAGACAGAGCTGAAGTCTTCAAATTGGGAATTAAAATGACTGTTGGAATGTAGGACTGAGGTAGATTATGAAATTCGTACTTATTGGTACGAAAGGTACTATATGGTACTAAATTTAGTACAATTTGGATTTTCCTTGAAAGGGTAGAACTGAAAACCTGAAATTTGGAATTAAGATTTCTGTTGAAGATTGAGCTATAAAGACATCTTTGGAAACTCGTATTAATGTGTACGAAAAGTAATAAACGGCACTAGATGGATTTGGGTGAACGGAGAGAGCTGGAAACCCATAATTTGGACTAATGGTTGATGTTTGAATATAGAATTGAGATATGGAAGCATAGTACCTATGTGTACTAAATAGTACTATATTTCATACAACTTGATTATGTGTGAACGGATAGAGCTGGACTCCCGAATTTTTTAATTAAAATTACTGTTGGAGTGTAAGATTGACATAGTTTAGGAAATTTTTAATTATAGAAACAAAAAGTACTAAATGGGTCCGGAAATCTTACAAATGTGTGAACGGATAGGGCTGTATTCTAAAATTTTGAATTAATATTACAGTTTGAGTGCAGAATTGAGATATGTCGGTAATTTTTTAAAATTCGTCATTATGTGTACTGAATGGTAAAAAAATTGGTACAATTTTGATTCGAGTTAACGGATAGAGATAGTAAACGTAAATTTGTAATTAAAATTGCAAGATTAAGGAAGTATTGGAATTTCGTACTTATGGATACGAGAAGACCTAATTGGTACTAAATATGGTACAATTCGTTTTGTGTGAGCGGGAATCCTAATATTTGGACTTCAAAATAATTTGGAACAATTTGGACTTTGGTGGAAGTAAGATTAGGATTGATGGATTGATGTAGTTTTAGAAATTCTTACCTATGAGTATGAGAATTACTAAATGGTACTAAATTTGAAACAATTTGGATTTGGTTGAATCTTGAGATTTGGAACTTAGATTACTGTTGAAGTGTAGTATTGAGCTATGGAGACAACTTTGGAAACTCGAATTTATGTGTACCAATAGTATAGAATAGAAAATTCACTAAACTTGGATAACGGAGAGAGCTGGAAACCTAAAATTTAGAATGTTGGTCATTGACAGAGAGTTAGAAAGAAGGACCAAAGGGTTTTTGGTACCAAATTTAGTGGAGGTGACGGTGTTCGAAAAGTTCTAAAAGGAATTACATGTGGAACCTGTACGTTTTTGCTAAAGTGTGGATTTCGGAAAATAGTGCTTATGTGTATGAAGAGTAATTAATGGTAATAAACTTGATACTAAATGTAGGAATAGAGGTGGAATTCAGAACTATAGTACAACTTATTATACGGTATTCACCATTTCCATATGAAATATTTTTTTATTCCCTTTCCGCATACGAAGTAGCGGGTACTTTGCTAGTTTCTTATATTCGGTTGTGGTATGGTAGTAAATCTTCCTACCAAAAATTATCAATATTGGTCCAGATTTTAGGGAAGCCCCCATATAGCTCTACACCCTAAAATATCCCAATTTTGGAGAGCTTGAGCACATGTTTCAACTAATTTGGGAGCAATTAAACAGTTTGTATTATCATTGAGTGGAAAATGTCCCTAACAGAAATGATCAACATTGTCCCACATTTCTGGGTAGCCCCATACAATGGTAATACCCCATTATTCGGTATTTTAGACTTGTTTTTTACACGGAATTGGCTCTAATTTGATTTTTATACCCTTCACCACACTGTGGTGAATACACAGGGTATTATGTCTTTGTGCATATGTTTGTAACAGGCAAAAGGAATCGAGATAGACCCATGGTTCCTTTTGAGAATATGCATAGAATAACTTTCTGAGTCGATTTATGCATGTCCGTCCGTCCGTCCGTCTGTTGATGTTAAATTGTAAACAAAGTACAGGTCACATTTATAATCCGATTTGGCTGAAATTTGGTACAGCTCATTTATTTGACCCAAGGACGAACCCTATTGAAAATCGGTTCAGATTTAGATATAGCTCCCTTATATATTTTTGTCCGATTTAGGGACTTTAGTCCCTGCAAATCATTCAATTTGCACGAATTTTTGCATAGTGTACTGAATTAAGTCTAGAATGATTTGTGCTAAGTTTCGTGAAAATCGGTTCAGATTTAGATATAGCTCCCATATATAGTTTCGCCCGATTTTTGGTAAATAGTGCACCAAAGTCTCTGAAAATCTTTCTATTTGCACGAATTTTGGCAAAGCGTACTGAATTAAGTCTAGAATAATGTGTGCTATGTTTCGTGAAAATCAGTTTAGATTTAGATATAGCTCCCATATATAGTTTCGTCCGATATAAGGAATATGGTGTACCAAAGTCCCTAAATATCTTTCAATTCGCACGAAATTTGGGATATCGAACTGAATAAAGTCTAGAATGATGTGTGTTAAGTTTCGTGAAAATCGGTTCCGATTTAGATATAGCTCCCATATATATTTTCGTCCGATTTTAGGTAAATGGTGCACCAGAGTCTTTATATATCTTTCGATTTGCACGAAATTTTGGCACAGCATAATTAATTGGATGTGTTAAGTTTCCTGAAAGTAGGTTAGATTTAGATATAGCTCCCATATATATTTTTGCCTGATTTAAGGAAAATAGTGTACCAAAGTCCCTAAATATCTTCCAATTTCCACGAAATTTGGTACAACGTACTTAATAAAGTCTACAATGATGTTTGTTAAGTTTCGTGAAAATCGGTTAGGATTTAGATATAGCTTCAATATATGTTTTCGTCCGAATTTAGGTAAATGGGGCACCAGACTCCCTATATATCTTTCGTAATGAACTTAGTATAACCTATCAGTTAGATATAAATGCTGCACCGAATTCCCCAGGTGGGGAATTCGTGTGGGAAGTTTTGTTGAAATTAGTTCAGATTTAGATGTAGTTCCTATATAGTTTCGTCAGATTTTAAGTAAATTGTGCACCAAAGACCCAATGTTATATAGTTTATATAACCAACCATGTGGAAAGTTTTATTGAAATCGGTTCAAATTTGGATAGAGCTACCATACATACATATTTTCTTCCGATTTTAAGTAAATGATGCATTAAGAACTCAAAAGGTGGCCGATATTTTGTGACAAGTTTGGATGAAATCGGCTTAGATTTCGATATAGCTTTTAGAAATATTTTCGTCCGATTTGAAGTAAATGGTGCACCAAACTCCTCATGTTTATCAGATATGTATCCAAAAAATCAACCGGTATCCGACTGATATATGCTTTAAATTGATTTAGGGGAGACTGGGGCACCTTCGGCACTTTTTTTTTAGAGCTCTATATCTCAGTACTTATTCAACATTTATAACAACTTTATGGCTGATTATTGTCCTCAGACACTTAATTTTAAAAAATAGTACCAAAAAGATATAAAAAAATAGTATTAGTTAAACAATTTTACAGTTTTGTAAAAAAAGTCAAATTCGCCGAATGTGCCCCAACCCGGGGTAGCTTCGGCATTTGATGGGGCACATTCGGCAACATAGTCATAGCCGGGTAATTGTCATCGCTATCAGTCTGGTTGAAATTCTGATCCTCTAAAGGCTCTATTTGGTTTTAATACGCCACACAATGTTTGAATTATAGGGCTTTATTTTCTATCGCATTTTCGACAATACAAGCACGTTTTATCATATATATGCAATATTAGTTTTAAAGACAAACTCAAAAACATTTTAAGGAAATAATATTGCACAATCTGTATATGGCCGAATGTGCCCCACTCCGACACAACTTTTTATAGTTTTTTTCATTTTTTTTCGAGAAAAACATTATATTTTTAAACATTTCTATAATAATACACATCGTAGTTAACCACTTTGTAATAATATTGTCTTAAAAATTTAAAAAGTTTTATACGCGAAATACTACGGAATTTTCGTCAATAAAAATATAAAAACATTAGCTAGAAATTTCAAACTTTGTGATATTATATATGCAATTTCGGATATCCATATTAAAGGATTAGTTTTTAAAGAAAGATATGTTTATGGGTCCAAAAACATTTTAAGGAAATATACCCAAAGTATTGCACAATCTGTATATGGTTTATGTGCCCCTCACTTTAAAAAATGCCGAATTTTTAGGTATTTTGGTACTTTTTATAGTTTTTTGATGTTTCATATTCCTTTTTCTGGCGGAGTTTACAAAAAAATAGAGGCTAAAAACTTAAAAACTAAGAGCAATATTTTTAAAATATCCGTGTGAAATATATAAAACATCCCTCGTTTAACAGTCAGTTTTTGAAGGATTTCGCTTTAAAAAATTTAAAAATTTTTATGTACGGTCCAAGTTTTGATATATATATTTTTCGTATTTGTTTACCACATCGACTTAAGGAATGCAAACCCATGTATTTAAATAATGTTTATCATGGTGACCATTATGGTCACCATTTCAACAATTTCCATATTTTAAATATTTAATTTTTAAACTTCTTTTTATTAATCGGCAACAATAATTTTATTAACCAACAAAAAAAAACGAAATTCTTAAGCGCGTGCTTGTAGATAACTCGACGAACCGTCTAGTAATGGTAACCGTCTGCGGTGTATGTGGATTCTACAAGACGGACCGGTGCAGGTGGGATGTAGGTGTTTTTGGGCTCTACAACATACCTTATCTGGGGTTGTTCAACATGAACATAGCGAGTTACAGGTGCTGGGGGAATGTAGGTCTTCTTGAGTTGTTGAACAATCAGGGGAGTTACTGGTGCTGGGGGAATATAAGTTATCTGGGGTTGTACAACCTGAACATTGCGAGTTACTGGTGCACCTGTTGAATATACCCAAAGTGGTGAAGGGTATCATATATTCGGCCCCGTCCGACTTCACTACTTTCCTTACTGGTTTAGACTAGATTTTTTCACGGGATTGGCTCTAATTTGATTTTTCAGGTTCTCATGGGGTGTCAAATCTTCCTACCAAAAATTATCATGATTGGGCGAAGTTTTTAGGTATTTTGGTATTTTGGGGGGTTTGAACATTCGTCCTAATTTGATGTTTCATATTCCTATGAGGTATCTGGCGGAGTTACGTACAAAAAAATAGAGGCTAGAAATTGCTCTAAAAACTAAGAGCAATGTGCTTTCACCCCGCGAAGAATATCCGTGTGAAATATATAGGGAAACGATCCCTCGTTTAACAGTCAGTATTTTGAAGGATTTCGCTTGAGGGTAAACAAATTTTGTGCGGAAAATTGTTTATGTGGGTCCAAGTTTTGATATATATATTTTTCGTATTCGTTTCTACCACATCGACTTAAGGAATGCAATAGTCGCCCCGGCTGAATTTAAAGACATGTTTACTCATGGTGACCATTATGGTCACCATTAACAACAATTTCCATATTTTAAATATTTAATTTTTAAACTTCTTTTTATTAATCGGCAACAATAATTTTATTAACCAACAAAAAAAAAAAAAACGAAATTCTTAAGCGCGTGCTTGTAGATAACTCGACGAACCGTCTAGTAATGGTAACCGTCTGCGGTGTATGTGGATTCTACAAGACGGACCGGTGCAGGTGGGATGTAGGTGTTTTTGGGCTCTACAACATACCTTATCTGGGGTTGTTCAACATGAACATAGCGAGTTACAGGTGCTGGGGGAATGTAGGTCTTCTTGAGTTGTTGAACAATCAGGGGAGTTACTGGTGCTGGGGGAATATAAGTTATCTGGGGTTGTACAACCTGAACATTGCGAGTTACTGGTGCTGGGGGAATGTAAGTTATCTGGGGTTGTACAACCTGAACGTTGCGAGTTACTGGTGGTGGGGGAATGTAAGTTATCTTGGGTTGTTCAACCACAACATGGCGAGTTACTGGTGCTGGGGGATATATCTGGGGTTCTACAACATGAACATGAGGAGTAACTGGAGCCGGAGGAAGGTAGGTCTTCTTGAGTTGTTGAATAACCAGGTGAGTTACTGGTGCTGGTGGGATATAGGTAGTCGTAGGTGGTTCTACAACTAAACGAGGAGCCACGGGAGCTGGGGTGGGCTTGGGATACCTGTAACCCAATTCCGCAATATCAGCATAGGCACATGCCACAAAAGCCAAGGCGACCAGGATGAATTTCTATGAGGAAGGAGACAATTATTAAATTATTAATGCTTTTTTCGATTTTAAGCCCTTACCATTTTTCTGCAATGTTTGTCTTTGATGCTTAATCATGATTGACAGTGGCTATTTATTTCAATTTGTTACACATTTTCCTTAACTCAGCATCATAGCCAATTTTGATTGAACTTAGAACAAGTTTCTCAAAGCGATCATTTGGGTTCTTATTTGCATAATTTTTGGTTTTATAGTTTTTTGTAATTTTTACAAAAAACCAAAACAAAACTTTAATTGATTTTTATGTTATTTTTATCTTTTTTATTGTTATTTCGTTTTATTTTTTATTGTTTTGCTGACCCTTTTATCCATATCCAGTCGGCCTTCTTCCAACCCATATGCCTTCAATTTGGCATTTCCAGTTGTTAGTGGGTGATAAACATTTATGCAGAAAATTCAATAATGGTCCATGTTTTACCATATAAATATCCCGTCCCATTTTGGATGTTATTACGGTTTGAGCAACATTTAGCCGGTTTCATGTTTTGACCCAGCTTCCATGTACAGGTCCAGCCAAAATTTATACTCGTTTGAGGTGTTTACCAACTGTGATTTCGTATACTGAGGTTAGGTGTGCAGAGAATTTTCAATAAAGAGCCATGTATGGGGAATATAGTATAGGTAGAGCCCAGTATAGCAGAGCCCAGGTTTATCATGGTCCCTTTTTCATCTCAATTGTCGACACTGACCTCACCGCGGTGTCACCTGGGGTAGCTATTTTCATCACCCGTTGAAAAAGTGAGCTGATATGTGCCGCGAGTTCACAGATAACAGCTATAAACCAGTGAACGGAGCAGTATTGTCGGACGGGGCCGACCATATCTCCCAGGAACTCTTACATCTGCGGATGTTTATTTCGAGCCTGAACAATATTTCGTGACCTCTTGACCGATTGTAGATCAATAGCACCTCTTCTTTACATTGACTTATTTTCCGAATATTCCCAATATTCATTACAGCCCTGCTAATTCTCGAGATTCCCTTCACCGTAGGTTGTGTTGTGATGTTCGGCTTGTGGCCCATATATCGACTCGAAAAAAAAACACAAACAAATTCAGTCTTCGGTCCACTTCATCCCAATTTTTTTATGTTATCATCAGCGAAAATTATAGGCTTTGTCCTTGACCATAACTGGAACCTCTTGGAAAATTTTAAAGCGATTTGCGCTTTATTTCTCGTCTCAAATGTTAATGGGTTACTAAATAATATTTGAATACGTAATACCTAAAAATATTAAAGTTTAACTCCCACATCCGAGCACATGCGACAATATAATTGGTATTAATTTAAAGGCCAACCACTCCACTTATATATACTGTCAACTTCTTTGGTCTATGTCCTTCAGGAGTAATTATATACGCTATAGAATATAAATTTTGTCATTTTTCACAAATGATCCTGTAGTATAGCTGCCATGAAACGAGACATTGATTTGACTGCGGACTTATGCTTAACAGGAGAATACAAGACCTCGTCTCCAGATTCACTCCAGTAGAAGAGCGAATTTTTATATTCCGCAGCGAAGCGAAGTTCTTGTACATCAGTCTCATTTTCGCCCATGCTCCGACCGAAGACAAATATGAGCAGACCCAAAGACACATTTTACGACAGCTTAAAAACAGCATATGACCCCTGTCCAGGCCATGACATTAAAATTCTGCTAGGAGATATTAATGCAAAAATCGGAAGGGAAAATTTTTTTGGTCCCACCGTGGGAAAATTAAGCCTCCGTGAAGAAACATCCGACAACGGCATGATTGTCTTCGCGGCAGCAAAAACATGGTAGTTAGCAGCACCAGATCATCTTGATATACACAAGGCCACCTGGATTTCTCCTGATCAAGTAACGAGAAATCAAATTGATCATGTTGTGATAGACGGAAGGCATTCATCCAGTGTTTTAGACGTTCGATCGATACGAGGAGCGAATATCGATTCGGACCATTACCTTGTGGCAGCCAAGGTTCGCACCCGTCTTAATGTAGCAGCAAAGGTGCAATCTAACACAACACGGATACTCGACGTCGAAAAGCTGTAAACACAACAGGTAGCAGAGGCCTACTCCGCTCAACTTACCCACCTGCTTGACGAAAGCACTTCTTGTCCCGATAATAGCATAGAAGCACATTGCTAAAGAATTGCCCACTCAACACTTGTGTACCAAAGACCACCATCAAGGCATCCGTGGCACGATCAGGAGTGTCGTAATGCTACTGATATGAAAAACGCAGCGTATAGGGCAAAGCTGCAAACAGTAGCAACAAGTTATGCCAGAGAGAATTATCGGGAGAAATGGAGAGAGGAGAAACGTATTTTCAGAACAAAGAATAATAAACCAGAAAAACGTGAGCGTACAGGAGTCAGAACGAAGTCCGGAAAATTTACCAACGAGTAAAACACCAAACCGAAGGCTTCCTCTTGTAGAGATGAAGAAGGAAACCTGTTGTGTATACCACCTAGCCACAATGAGGTCTGAATAGCAATCAATCGGGTGAAGAATAATAAAGCAGCAGGTGCCGATGGGTTTCAAACCGAACTATTCAAGACTGGTCGTCCGATGCTGCTAAGGAGCATGAATCAGCTGTTTAGTAAAATTTTTACAGGAGTCAGAACGAAGTCCGGAAATTTTACAAACGAGTAAAACACCAAACCGAAGGCTTCCTCATGTAGAGATGATGAAGGAAACCTGTTGTGTATACCACCTAGTCAAGATGAGGTCTGAATAGCAATCAATCGGGTGAAGAATAATAAAGCAGCAGGTGCCGATGGGTTTCAAACCGAACTATTCAAGACTGGTCGTCCGATGCTGGTAAGGATTGGCTAGAGGAATGCAAGCCCAATGATTGGAACCTCAGCATCCTGGTTCCCGTACACAAAAATGGATACAAGACGATATGTATCAACTATAGAGGAATTAGTCTCCTTTCCATCGCATATAAAGTGCTATCCAGCGTCCTGTGTGAACGACTAAAGCCAATGGTTAATGACGTTATTGGACCATACGTTTCCGGCTTCAATCCACCATAGACCAGATTTTCACTCTGTGACAAATCCTGAAAAAAGACCCACGAACAACACATCGAAACATTCAATTTATTCTTCGACTATAAAACAGCATTCGGCAGCCCTATTCGTTTAGAGGTGTTTAAAGTCATGTCTGAGTTGGGCATTCCTGAAAATTAAAATGGCTATGTAGGATAACTTTAAGTGCCACAATGTCAACAGTAAAAGTCAGAAAAAACCTTTCGAAGCCGAAATAGGGTTCAGACAAGGTGACAGCATTTCGTGTGACCTTTTTAAAATCCTGCCTAGGCCGATAACATCGACATAATGAGTAGAACATTGCGTGCGGTAACAGCCACCTTTGAAAAAATTGAGAAGGAGTCTGCCAAAGTGGGCCGGGCAGTAAATGGAGAGACGACTAAGCTGATGGTATCAACGCGCAAGACGTCCAGTAGCCTGGGACCAACTGTGGAACTACAGCTTCGAGGTAGTCAAAGATTTCATTTAACTCGGTACCGACATAAATAAAACTCATGTCATTAGTTTTGAGATACGGAGAAAGACAGCGTTGGCCAACAGATGCCACTATAGTCTAAGTAAGCAGTTTAGAAACAAGGCCACCTACCGACAGACTAAACTCACACTTTACAAGACGCTGATATTACCCGTGCTGCTATATGGATCTGCGCAAGCAGATGAGGCAGAGTGTTTCAGAGAAAAGTTCTCCTAAAGATCTACGGGCCGATATGCGTCGTTCGCGAATATCGACATCGAATGAACTACGAGCTTTATATCGACATAGCTAGACGTATCGAGCTGCAGCAACTAAGGTGGCTAGGCCATGTTGTGCGAATGGATGAGGATGCCCCAGTTCAAAAGGCATATAAAAGCGAGCCTTCTGATGCTTCACACAGAAGGGGAAGTCCACGAATTCGATGAAAAGATCAAGTGGAGGATGACATATCAAAGCTTGGACTTTGAAATTGGAAAAACTGCGCAAAAGATCGACGCGCCCGGCACTTTTTTTAGCTTTTTTTAGGCTTATGGAATAAATGTCTCGAGACATTCAATTTGCCATTCCGGTTGCAACATATACTTTATGCAGACCCCATAAAGTATTTATATATATCACGATAGAGATAGCAATATTTGAAATAGAGCTTTGAAAATTTACACTGGCATTGCTATTACTCCTAGAATGGTTGGTATTGCAAATGGGATAAATCAATCCACGTTTTGGTATAACCCCCACATAATTGTACCCTCAAATATTTGGTATGATTCGGATTTTTGACAAATTTTTCAACCGAATTAACTGTAATTAGCTACGTTTGGTTTTCATTGGGTACTCTCATTTTCTGCCGAAAATAATCAATATTGTGCCAGTTTTTAACGGTACGCCCGATTTTTCGGTATTTTTGGAGTTTTAGATAGTTATTTTTTTTACGAAATATGATCAATAACGGTACTACTCGATTCTTGGTTTTGGGGACATATGTCTATCTAATTAGTTGTAATTTCTTATTTGGGTAGTGGTATGGTAGTGAGTTTTCCTACAACAAATTATCAATATTGATGCACCTTTTAGGGAAGTCCCCATATAACACTATACCCCAAATATCGGTATATGGAGTTCCTTACCCTAGAAGATGAACCACACAGAGACTCGTCACCGACCGAATACAAAAAGGCTTTAATAACGAATACTGAGTGGTTCGTAGAGATTATCAATAGTCTGAATACGACTATGAATATGCGGGATATACCGTGCGCATATGAATATATAGTAGTTATTGTGAAGGGCGTACCCGATGAATTGAAAGACGATCCGGTGGTTCGTGATCGGTGGATGGAGATATTGGAGAAGAAATCCAAAATGGCAGGAGGGTTTAGGCTCGCCCAAGAACAATTTGGTAGTCTTCAATCGGAATTGGTGGAGGAGCGACGAGAGCTTAGGTCAGCGAAGTTTGTGTCCCATATACTATATAATTGATATAATGAAGAATTAGTTAAACCCAGTGAGCGGAGCAGTGGGTTATGTTCTAACTGATATTCAGAGCTTGGGCAATTTTTTGCGATATTAGCACCCTCTAGACCGAATAGATGTCAACAAATGTTTCTAATATTCAGTATATGAGGGCTGTACTTGTCCAGATTCTCTTTACCGTGGGTTATGTTGTGATGTTGAGCTTTCAATTGTGGCCTGTAGATCAAAAAAAAAAAAAAACACAAAAACATTAAGTTTTCGGTCAACTTCATTCCAATATTATTATCTGATCATCACCTAAAATTATAGGCATTGTCCTTGGCCATAACTAGAACCTCATGGAACATTTCAAAGCAATCAGCTCTATATTTCCGCCTTCTAGTGGGGTAACGGGTTACTAAATAATATCTGAATATATAAGCACTCGTAAATATTTAAGTGTAACTCCCGCATCAAGATAGGCATGCTTATTCTGTGGCCCAATCCCCCTCTCCAGGTAAAAATTCGAGATGTTTGGAGCGACCAGAAAAACCGACAAAAATTAAGTATTTGGTCCATTTCATCCCCTAAATATTAACCGATCTTTACCAAAAATACCAATAGGGGTCTTCATTGGGCTGAACCCATCCTACATGCAAAATTTCGTGAAGATTGGTCTATAACTGTGGCCTGTATCGTGTTTACAAATTATAATGAACGGACAAATTATATAGATCGACTCAGCTAGTCGAGGTATGACGATCGGTATACTTAAAGGTGGGTCTAGGACCAATATTTCGCGGCGTTATAAACTCTTGGGGCTGCACAAGGCTATAATACCCAGTTGTGTAGGGTATAAACGCGAAATATAGGACCAATATTTCACGGCGTTATAAACTCTTGGGGCTGCACAAAGCTATAATACCAGGTTGTGTAGGGTATAAAAACACGTGATGTGGCGTAGTTACGTTCAAAAAAATCAGGAGCCAAGATAAAGAGCAATGTGCTTTCACTCCGCGGAGAATATACGTGTGAAATATAAGGATATGATCCCTCGTTTAACAGTCCGTATTTTTATTTTGTGCGGAAAATTGCCTATGTAGGTCAAAGTTTGGATATAATTGCCACATAAAAGTTCCAACACCTTTTCCTATTCGGCATTACCACATAATGCAGTAACATATTCCCAATATAAATGCCCCGATCGACTTAAGGAATTTTGAATGCAAGATCGCCCCGGCCGAACTAAACGACGTTTTTTACTTATGGTGACCATTATGGTCACAATTAACAAAAATTTCCATATTTTCATATTTAATTTTTAGAATGATTTTTATTATTAGGCAACAATAATTTTCATAACTAAGAAAAAACTGAAATTCTTAAGCGCGGTGCTTGTGGACAACATGACGAACAGTCTAGTAATGGTAACCGTCTTCAGTGTATGTGGGTTCTACAACACGGACTGGTGCAGGTGGGATGTAGGTGGTTTTGGGCTCTACAACATACTTAATCGGGGTTTGTTCAACATGAACATGGCGAGTTACAGGTGCGGGGGGAATGTAAGTTGTCTTGGGTTGTTCAACATGAACATGGCGAGTCACAGGAGCTGGGGGATATATCTGGGGTTCTACAACACGAACATAAGAGGTAACTGGAGCTGGAGGAATGTAGGTCCTCTTGAGTTGTTCAACAATCTGGGGAGTTACTGGTGCTGGTTGAATCTGAATAAGTGATTGGGGAAGATTGATCTGGGGTTGTTCAACATGAACATGACGAGTTACTGGTGCTGGGGGAATGTAAGTTATCTTGGGTTGAGTTACAGGTGCTGGGGCTACAGGATATACCTGTGGTTCTACAACATGAACACGAGGGGGAAGGTAGGTATTCTTGATTTGTTGAATAACCTGGCGAGTTACTGGTGCTGGTGGAGGATCTACAACTAAGTGAGGAACCACTGGAGCTGGAGTGGGCTGGGGATAACGGTAACCTAATTCCGAGACATCAGCATAGGCGCATGCCACAAAAGCCAGGGCGACCAGAACGAATTTCTATGAGGAAGGATACAAGTATTCAATTATTAATGTTTTCCTTTTCGATTTTAAGCCCTTACCATTTTTTGCAATGTTTGTATTTACTCAGCAAAGAGTTTTAAGTCTTTGATGCTTAATCGTGATTGACAGTGGCTATTTATTTCAATTTGTTACACATTTTCCTTAACTGAGTTGATCTTCTGTCACATAAAAAGCATCATAGTCAATTTGGAATGAACTTAGAACAAGTTTCTCAAAGCGGTCATATGGATTCTAATTTGCAGAACTTTTGGTTTTTCAGTTTTTTTTTTTGTAATTAAAACAAAAATGAAACAAAGTTGTATAAATTTTATATAATTTTTATTTTTTTTTCGATCTTAATTTTGCTTATTTATTGTCCCCACCTCCCTCCCCCCCTTCGATCGATAACCAGTTTAAAAGCATTTCTAAGGCGTTTTTGTTGGTGTGCAATGTCAATCAGGTATGCTAAGGGAATAATAAATGCTAACAATGGGTGCTCGATGTTCTTTTAGTTTATGGTCCATACGTTTTTAGGCATAACATCTTCTTTTGGCGGGCATTACTTCGTCATTAATGATCTAGTTCTTTGGAATTTGTTGTGTTCTAAACAGAAATTAAAAAAAAGTTTTAGATGGTTTTATATTGTTATTCGATACCATTAGTGTTCAAATCTGAACATAGTTTAGAAATAAACATTTTAATAATTAGGCTATTATTCTATTTAAAATTTTCAAAAATTTTTGCACAAACCACATTTTTCAGTTGAAATTTTGATTTTTTTTTCAAATAAAATAACAAAATTTTATTTTGAAAAAATACTAATATTGAGAATAAATTTGATTACGAAATATAATACGAAGTCAGAGTTGAGTATATAAGCAATTCTGCTTAGTCTGGTAGTAGTCTGATTTAGTAATATGTATCGAAGGTGTAGAGTCGATGAGAAACCAAGAACTTCAACGTATTTTATTTCCTTGTGTTGGTATTCTGTGGAGAAAAACACCTTGGGATATGTCTGAGAAGCATCGTTTTCGGCTTATGGAACAAATGCTCTCTCTCGAGCCAGCTAAGAAGAAGAAGAAGTACCATAAGGTGGCGTGTATATTAAGTTTGTCTTTCCGTTTGCAACATCTCGAAATATTCACCGGAGATCCCATAAAGTGTATATATTAGTGATCAGAATAAAATTCTATGTCGGTTGATGCATCAGACGGACACGCATCAACCGGAATCCAAAAATTCCAGCGGTGTTAGAAAGAGTACATGTCTGGCACTCGTATGAACTAGGATTATTGACTTCGCTCTGAAATTAACAAAATGGCGGACATTTGAAAATATATTTTTGGAAAATCGCCGATTTTTGACCAAAAACCAAGTTAAAAAATAAGGAAGATCTTGACCGATTGGCTTTATCCTAGTTCATACGATAGCTATACACTCAGAGAGAAACGTTTAAAAATTTGGAATCGATTGGGTTATTAGTTTTTGAGTTATAGTGCACGCCATTCACTTGAAATTTTGTAGGGACATTCTTAAATTAGTGTGGATTCGAATTAAGGGATTCGATTTAAGATTTTAAATGGGCTGGTAAATGAATACCAATGCTTGTTAAGGTTTGTAACTTGGCACATATATATTTGAAGATTTAAAAAGGAAGAAAAATAATTTACAAAAATTTGTTGTTGTTGTTTTGTTGTTGTTTTTTGGGTGCAAAGAAAAGTCCACATTTTCGATGGCGGGCATGATAACTCCTCACTGGAACATCGGAATCCGAAAATTCCAACTGTGTCAGAAAGAGGACATGTCTGGCTCTCGTATGAACTAGGATTATTGACTTCGCTCTAAAATTAACAAAATGGTGGACCTTTGAAAATTTTTTTTTGGAAAATCGCCGATTTTTTACCAAAAACCATGTTAAAAAATAAGGAAGATCTTCACCGATTGGCTTTATCCTAGTTCATACGAGAGCTATACACTCTCAGAGAAACGCTGCAAAATTTGGATCCGATTGGATTATTGGTTTTTGAGTTATCGTGCCCGCCATTCACAAAAAAATGTTTAGAGTAAAACGCGTTTAAAGTTTGAGAAGCCCTTTAGCCGTCACTTAATGTTGATACAATAAATCGGATATATCTTCAAGACTTCTTGAGATTTTCACTTGAAATTTTGTAGAGACATTCCTTAATCAGTGTAGATTCGAATTATATCAACAAAAATTTTGACACCGAGAATGGGGGGGGTCCCCTTAAATTAAAAAAAAAATTTTGACCCCGAGATTGGGGGGGGGGTCCCCTTAAAGTTCCAACGTTTGGTACTTATTGGCTACCAAATCTTTCTGCAGAAAATGACCAAAATGTGTCCATTGTCCATGTTTACACCCTCCACCAAAATTTTGTCCTCTTTTGTCTGCAGGCAAGTCAAGTTCGAAAATAGTCTATATCGGCCCCCATATAAGGGTATTAAATCTCTTTACAAAAAATTATGAATGTAGGTCTACTTTTTCCGATAGCAATTTGGTATTTTGTAGTTGTGTAAGGTAACAAATCGCCCTACCAAAAATTAATAATATTCGCCCTCTTTTTGGGGTAGTTCCCATATATCCTTCGCCACACTGTGGTACAGGGTATTGTCTTTGTGCATATGTTTGTAACAGGCAAAAGGAAACGAGATAGATACATGGTTCCTTTTGAAAATATGCATAGAATCACCTTTTAAGCCGATATATGTATGTCCGTCTGTCCATGTTAAATTGTAAACAAAGTACAGGTCGCATTTTTGATTCGGATTGGATGAAATTTGGCATAGGTCACTTATTTGGCCCAAGGACGAACCCTATTGAAATTATATCTAAATCTGAACCTAAAATAGGTTCAGATTTAGATATAGCTCCAATATATATTTTCTTCCGATTTTAGTAAATAGTGCACCAAAGTCCATATATATCCTTCGATTTGCACGAAATTTGACATAGTGTACAAAACTAAGTCTACAATGATGTGTGTAAAATTTCGTGAAAATCGGTTCAGATTAAGATGTACCTCCCATATATATTTTCGTCCTATTTTAGGTAAATAGCGCACCAAAGTCCATATATATCCCTCGATTTGCACGAAATTCGGTATAGCGTACTCAATTAAATCTAGAATGATGTGTAAAAAGTTTCGTGAAAATCGGTTCAAATTTAGATGTAGCTCCCATATATATTTTCGTCCGATTTTATGTTAATGGATCACTAAATGGATTCCTATATCTTTTTTGATTTACACGAAGTTTGGCACAGTATATTGAATTAAGTCTAGAATGATGTGTACTAAGTTTCGTGAAAATCGGCACAGATTTAGATATAGCTCACATATATATTAGTTTGGGGAAAAAATGGTTTAAAACAGTTATGGTCGATTTTGTTACGACTGCTAACATGTCGGTCAACTTCGATCATTTCTCTGACTTTATCGACATTTTCGACGACCGGCCTACCTGTGCGAGGTACATCTTTAACATCAAACAAGTGAAAAAGCGTTGGTTACCCACCACCATACAACAGATACTGGGATCGAAAATATAGGGAACATACCCAAAAGTGGACCTATACCGATAATTCTACAAACCAATTTTTAATGGATTTTTTCCTAAAAGTGGTCCAATATTGACGACGCATGGTAGGGTGGAACATCTCAGCAGGTGAAATAATTACAACAGAGTCTTAGAACCAAACCCAAAACGCGGAACAAATCAAATAACTATTTTTATATAAAGAGGGGGTTATATGGGGACTACCCCTAAAAGAGGGTGAATATTAATATTTTTTTGTAGGGAGATTTGTTGCCGTATGCGACTACAAATTATCAAATTTCAGTGAATTCGGTTGAAAAACCCCAAAATACCGAAATTTGGGGGTACCCTTATATGTGAGCTATGCCTAAACTTGGACCTATAAAGCCCGAACTTGACCTGCCTGCACACAAAAGACGACTCTATGCAAAATTTTGGCGATCTATCTCAATTCGTTTCAAGGAAAAACTATAACAATTACCAAATGTTCTCTTTGTTCACTTCCATTTTACTGCGAAATGTCACCCTTCCAACAAGCATAAATCTGAAATTGTTTGATCGATACTTTACGAGAAATCTATCAATACAGCCATCTGCCGGAAAAAATAATGGATTTCTTTTTCCCCAAACTAATAGTTTCGCCCGATTTAATGTAAATGGTGCACCATAGTCCCTATATATCTTCCTATTGACATGAAATTCGGCATAACGTCTACAATGATGTGTGTTAAGTTTCGTAAAAATCGGTTCAGGTTTAGTTATAACTCCCATATATATTTTCGTCTGATTGTACGTAAATGGTTCACCGAGTAGCCTTCGTCTATTCCATATACACGAGATAAAATTTGTATTTGTACATTTAATTTACATTTGTACATAATTTTGCTCGGTTTTATACAAATGGTACACCAAAGAATCCAAGTTTTCCCGATTGCCATGGACTTGTTCATAGATTTCAGGATGGTATGTATATGGGGTTTTGTAATAGGTTCAAATATCTTTGTAGATCACACATTTCATTCATTTCAAAGGCCCTCTAAAGATGATATATCGTCTCTTGTCTCAAAAGTCGGATGGGGCCGACTATATCCCCATCTGACTTTTGAACTTTTCTCACTGGTTTACTTATGGTGACCATTAAAAAAAATTTCAATATTAAAAAAAATAATTTTTAAAATTATTTTTATTAATCGACAAAAATAATTTTATTAATCAAGATAGTGAGGTGCTGGTGCTGGGGGAAGGTAAGTTGTCTGGGGTTGTTCAATATGAACATAGCGAGTTACAGGTGCTGGGGGATATATTTGGGGTTCTCCAACACGAACATAAGAAGTAACTGGAGCTGGAGGAAGGTAGGTCCTCTTGAGTTGTTCAACAATCAGGGGAGTTACTGGTGCTGGTTGAACCTGAATTAGTGATTGGGGTGGTTGAATCTGGGGTCGGGGTGGTTGAATCTGAATTAGTGATTGGGGAATATTGATCTGGGGTTGTTCAACCACAACACGACGAGTTACAGGTGCTGGGGGTCTGATCTGGAATTGTTCAACATGAACATGACGGGTAACTGGAGGAAGATAGGTATTCGTGAGTTCTTGAATAACCTGGCGAGTTACTGGTGCTGGTGGAGGATCCACAACTAAGTAAGGAACCACTGGAGCTGGAGTGGGCTTGGGATAGTTGTAACCCAATTCCGAGACATCAGCATAGGCGCATGCCACAAAAGCCAAGGCGACCAGAACGAATTTCTATGAGGAAGGATACAAGTATTCAATTATTAATGTTTTCCTTTTCGATTTTAAGCCCTTACCATTTTCCGGCAATGTTTGTTTTTACTCGGCAAAGGGTTTTAAGTCTTTGATGCTTAATCTTGATTGACAGTGGCTATTTATTTCAATTTGTTACACATTTTCCGTAACTCAGTTCAGATCTGTCACATAAAAAACATTTTAGCCTATTTTAAACGAACTTAGAACAAGTTTATCAAAGCGGTCATTTGGGTTCTATTTTGCATAACTTTTTGTTTTCCAGATTTTATTTGTAATTGTTCCAGAAAAAAAGAACTAAAACAAAGCTTTTATAGGTTTTATCTAATTTTTATTTTTTTTCGATCTTAATTTTTATTGTCCCCCCATTCGATCGATAACCAGTTTTTAAGCATTTCTTAGGCGTTTTTTGTTGGTGTGAAAAGTCAATCAGGTATTTTATGGTTATGCTAAGGGAATAATAAATGCTAGCAATGGGTGTTCGATGTTCTTTTAGTTTATGGTCCATACGTTTTTAGGCATAACCTCTTCTTCTTCCTCTTTCTTCTTTTGGGGGGCATTAATTCGTCATTAATGATCTAGTTCTTTGGAATTTTTTGTTTTCTAGACAGAAATTAAAAAAAAAGTTGTAGATTGTTTAATATTGGTATTCGATACTATTATTATTCAAATCTGAACATAATTTTATAATTAGTATTCGCCTATTACTGTATTTAAAATTTGCAAAAGTTTTTGCAGAAACCACATTTTTTAGTTGAAATTTTGAATACTTTTTTATACCCTCCACCATAGTATGGAGGGTATAATGGTTTTGTTTTTCCATTTGTGACGCATCTGATAATCAAGGGATCTGGTCTATGTGACGCGGAGATATAGCACGTCTTTATCTTTTCCTGTGCATTTACACAGTCATTTTTTAATAAATAAACCAGTAAGGAAATTAGTAAAATCGGACTAGGCCGACTATATGATACCCTTCACCACTTTGGGTATATTCTACATTCTATCTATATCTTTACCGATTTCAGGGAAACTTGCCCGACACTAATTTATATTACATCAGTACGTTGTGTCAATCGGCCTAGCTATGGATCTTTTCACGAAGCTTAGCAACATCATTCTAGACTTAATTCTGTACCCTATACCAAAATTCGTGCAAATAGAAAGATATATAGGGACTTTGATGCATCATTCTAGACTTAATTCTGTACTCTATACCAAAATTCGTGCAAATAGAAAGATATATAGGGACTTTGATGCACCAATTACATAAAATCGGACGAAAATTTATATGGGAGCTATATCTAAATCTGAACCGATTTTCTCGAAACTTAGCACACGTCATTCTAGTTTTAATTCAGTACTCTATGACAAATTTCGTGCAAAGCGAATGATTTTCAGAGACTTTGTTGCACCACTTACCTAAAATCGGATGAAAATATATATGGGAGCTATATCTAAATCTGAACCGATTTTCACGAACCTTAGCACACGTCATTATAGCCTTAGTTCAGTATTCTATGACAAATTTCGAGCAAATCAAATGATTTTTAGAGGCTTTGGTGCACCAATTACCTAAAATTGGATTAAAATATATGTGGGAGTTATATCTAAATCTGAACCGATTTTCACGAAACTTTGCACACATCATTCTAGAATTAATTTAGTATGCTATACCAAATTTCGTAAAAATCGAAAGATATATAGGGACTTTGGAACACAATTTACCTTAAATCGGACGAAGATATATATGGGAGCTATATCTAAATCTGAACCGATTTTCACAAAACTTGGCAGACATCATTCTAGACATTTTTCACTACGCTGTGGCAAATGTAATAAAAATCGAAAAATATATAGGGACGTAGGTACACAATTTACCTTAAATCGGACGAAACTATATATGGGAGCTATATATAAATCTGACCCGATTTTCTCGAAACTTGGCACACATCATTCTGCACCTAATTCAGTACTCTGTGCCAAATTTCGTGCAAATCGAAAGATATAAAGGGACTTTGGTGCACCATTTACCTTAAATCGGACGAAAATATATATGGGAGCTATATCTAAATCTGAACCGATTTTTTCCAATTTCAATAGGGTTCGTCCTTGGTCCAAATAAGTGACTTGTGCAAAATTTCATCCAAATCGGATCATAAATGCGACCTGTACTTTGTTTACAATTTAACATCTACAGACGGACGGATATGCATAAATCGACTCAGAACGTGATTCTTAGCATATTCTCAAAAGGAACCATGTGTCTATCTCGTTTCCTTTTGACACATGTGGCAATATAAAAATCCAATCTTATTCTTGTGTACAAACATTCAACCAAAATAATCTCTTATCTCAAGTGGACTGCAGACAAAAATAGATCCCTGTATAACTAAATATTCTCTCTTCTACACAAGAGACCCACAGCAAGACGAATTGAGATAGATCGCCAACATTTTGCATATATTTTGTCTGCAGGCAGGTGAAGTTTGAAGATTGGATACATCGGTCCACGTTTAGGCATAGCTCCCATGTAAGGGTACCCCCCAATTTTTGGTATTTTAAGGTTATTGAGCGCGTTTTTCAGCGCTGAAATTTGGTAATTTGAGTTCTTATTGGGTAGCAAATCTCCCGATTAAAAAATATAAATATAGGTCTACCTTTTCTGGTAGTCCCCATATAAGGTTACCCCCGAATTTTCGGTATTTTGGGGATTCTGATCGTATTCTGATCTCTCCACTAAACATTATAAATATAGGTCCATTTTTTAAGGGTACCCCAATTTTCGGTATGTTTGGGGTTCTTGAACGCGTTGTTCAACCAAATTCTTTGTAATTTGGTTTTTTGTAGTCGTATGTGGTAACAAACCTACCTCCCAAAAATTATTAATATTCGCTCCCCTTTTAGTGTTAGTCCCCATATAACCCCCTTTTTATACCTTTGTACATATGTTTGTAACAGGCAAAAGGAAACGAGATAGACACATGGTTCCTTTTGAGAATATCCATGGGATCACTTTTTAAGTCTATTTATGCATAGTCCGTCCGTCCGTCTGTTCATGTTAAATTGTAAACAAAGTACATGTCGCATTTTTGATTCGTAATGGATGAAATTTGGCACAGCTCATTTATTTGGCCCAAGGACGAACCTTATTGAAATTGGGAAAAATCGGTTCAGATTTAGATATAGCTCCCATATATAGTTTCGTCCGATTTCATGTAAAAGGTGTACCAAAGTCCCTATATATCTTCCGATTTGCAAGAAATTTGGCATAGCGAACTGAATTGAGTCTATAATGATGTGTGTAAAATTTCTTGAAAATCGGTTCAGATTTAGATATAGCTCCCATATATATTTTCGTCCGATTTTAGATAAATAGTCCACCAAAGTGCCTATATATATTTTGATTTACACAAAATGTGTGTTAAATTTTGCTAAAATCGGTTCAGATTTAATTATAGCGGCCATATATATTTTCGTCCGATTTTATGTAAATGGTGCACCAAAGCCCCTGTATATTCTTCGATTTGCATGAAATTTGGCGTAGCGTACTGAATTAAGTCTAGAACGATGTGTGGTAAATTTTGTTAACATCGGTTCAGATTTAGATATAGCTTCCATATATATTTTCGTCCGATTTTAGGTGAATGGTGCACCAAAATCCTTATATAACTTTCGATTTGGATTAAGTCTAGAACAATAAGTGTTAAGATTCGTGAAAATCGGTTCAGATTTAGATATAGCTCCCAACGACGTAGGCAGAGGGGGCCCTTGAATGACGTTATTGTGTTTTGTTGGAATTGGTGTAGATGTAGGTATAACTTTCACATGTATTTTGAACGGGTGTCTGATTGAGATTAAATTTTTAACAGTGCATAAATTTAGCATAGGTTGCAGAAAGACATTAGTATGTTCCTTCGAGGGAATATTAACATGCAATTTTAAGGATACATTGTACAATATACCCAAAGTGGTGAAGGGTATCATATAGTCGGCCCAGTCCGACTTTACTACATTCCTTACTGGTTTATATTTGTGGTATATATTTGAAATTTCTTTTTCATGTATATCGGCAGGCATTTAGACATCTCTTCCTGAAGGGAAAAATTGAGATACATAACTAAAATATTGGGTTCGAAATTGATATATATCGGTCATTAATTAGGCCCTCATATAATGATAACCCAAAATATTCGCTAATTCCTACACTTTGTAGTCAATATTGGTCCCCCTTTAGGCATTGCCTCATATAACTTTGCAATCTACATTGCAGTAGTTGGAGTATTTTATACTCTACCATGCGTTATTAGTATCAGTCCAAGCTTTGGGGTTTTCAGATTTTAGGAAAAATCCGCATTAAAAATTGCTGAAATTTGTATTGGGTGTACATAATCGTTTACATAAATCCGTTTGTAGAATTATAGGTATTGTTTCACTTTTTGGTATTTTCCCTGTCCCTATATATCTTTCGATTTTCACGAAATTTGACATACGTATTGAATTGAGTCTAGAATGATGTATGCCAAGTTTCATGAAAATCGGTCCTGATTTAGATATATCTCCCATATATAGTTTCGTCCGATTTCATGTAAATGGTACCCCAAAGTCCCTATATATCTTTCGATTTGCACGAAATTTGGCATAACGTACTTAATTGAGCCTAGAAGGATGTCTGCCAAGTTTTATGAAAATCAGTCCAGACTTCTATATAGCTCCCACTTATATATAGCTCCCACTTATAGTTTCGTCCGATTTCATGTAAATGGTGCCCCAAAGTCCCTATATATCTTTCGATTTGCACGAAATTTGGTACAGCCTAATCATTTAGGTCTAGAATGATGTCTGCAAAGTTTCGTGAAAATCGGTCCAGATTTAGATAGATTGATGTCTGCGTTGTTTTGTGAAAATCGGTCCACATTTAGATATAGCTCCCTTTTATTAATGATTGATTTTAAGTACTTGACGCACCAAGGAACCAATAGGAACAAAACGTTCTGAAATTAGTATAACGTATCCTGTGACAAGTTTGTTTGAAATCGCTTAATATTTGGCCCGATTTCAAGTAAATTGGGCATCAAACTCCTCATGTTAGTCAGTTTGACATCACGTTTTGCACAACGTACAAAATTGAGCATAGAATTATGTAGTTTCGTTTTCTAGAAGTACAGACATAGCCCAACGGATGACCTATTTATATTTGTTTGAAGTCGATTTACATACTTTATGGATAGATCTACGTAGATTCACATTTAGATAAATATCACATATTTTATTTCATTCAAGTTCATGCTAATAGTCCTGTTTAATATACCCATAGTGGTGAAGGGTATTATATAGTCGGCCCCGTCCGACTTTACTACTTTCCTTACTGGTTTTATTTCAAGTATCTCTCAGTATACCTATGGTGGAGGGTATCCAAAGTTCGGCCCAAACGAACATAACGC
>NW_026878780.1:0-24908 GCF_032173495.1 Musca vetustissima | reverse complement strand
ACATTTGAGAGAGTGGGAGAGCAGTTTGGCGATGTGTTGTAAAAACAAAAACACTACATACAGAGTTCAAATAATCGTTACAACCCACAATAGAAAAAGAACAGCAGCAACAACAACAGCAATAATAACAATAGTACTACATTTGAAAATAGTATGTAAATATGTAATGAAACAAAAAATGAAGAAGAAGAAGAAGAAGACAAGGAAAGGCAAAATAGATAGGTCGGTCGGTAGGTCGACTACGGGGAAAAATGCATGGCTATGAATTGTAAAAAAAACGAACGAAGGAAAAAATAAAAAAAAACCGAAAAGAGGAGACGGTAAGTGATTAAAGAACACGTTAACTATATATAGGTATGTGTGTGGGTATCTTTGTGGATAGGTATATACGCCAAGCCAACAGCGACGTTGGCGTCTCAGCCAGTAAGTTATGGTCGAGAGCCAGCCGCCAAGCAGCAAGACCGTGTTTTCAAAGCTCAGTCGTTTGGAAGCGCGCGTATGATAAAGTTGTGTTGTGTCAACGTGATAAACGAACGAACGAACGATTGAAAGATTGATAAATCGCCATCAATGAAATTGAGAATTTTGTTCATAACAGTAAACAAGAAACAAAAAAATTACATACATAATTGAAATTGAGAGTAGAGCATAGCGGAATCGAACCGAGTGTGTGTGTGATAAAAAGCAAGCATTGGAAAAGAAGTAGTGATAAAAATTATATATAAAAAACCAACCAATCAATTTTAACTCCAATAACAAAAAATAAAGGAATAGAAAATTTGAAAAAATAAAAGAAGAGGAGGTGAATTAAAATTTCGACAAAAAAAAAAAAAAGAATAACGAAAATAATTCAAATTGTGAAAGAGAGTTAATTAATAAAAAAATCCCCTCATTGCAACAATAACAAATACAAAAAAGTGTACGTAAAGTAGCGATTCTAAATACATACATATAAATATATATAAAGAAATACATATAGACATAGAGAGGAAAAAATTAGTATCTATCAAAAAGAAGAAAAAAAATAAAATAACAAAAAAAATTTTAAAAATAGTAAAAAACAAATTTTAAAATATAGAAAAAACAACGTTTTTAAAAAATGAATTAATTTTTATTATAATATTTTATTTACTAAAATCCAGTTTCCCAATTAAAAAAGAAAAAAATTGTATTGTTGTTGTCGGTAATCAGTGTCTCCATTGTCTTCTTTATTTTTTGCGAGACGGACGACAACCGCTGTTGTTGTATTTATCGAGAGTGTCTGACGCCTTTGTCAAGTGTTGTAGTTGTTGTCTTGCATTGAGTGTTGTAAAAAAATATAAAAACTAGAATTAAAATTGCAAAATAATAATAAAAATAAATGTTGCTCTCTACGCCACAACATGCTGACACACACTCCGATTTGTTATTTTTATTTATTTTTTTACCATATCGGAATTTATTTACCAAGAAATAATAATAAAAAGTCGCTGATTCTTTATCTTTGTGTTGTTGTTGTTGTTGACTGTGGTCGCTGAGTTCTCTCTCGTTTGTAAATCAAATAAAAATAAAAAACGAACTGCACTTCTCTTCACACATTTCTAATACAAATACCTAACAACATACCTATCTATATAAATACGTATGTACATACATATGTACACACCTCCCCAACACCGCATGCATATAAAGAAGCCATTGAAGCTCTTGTAACATTTGTTTGTCATCGTCGTTGTTGTTTTTGTCCCCATCGTCGTCGGCGGCTTTACAATTTTTCGTCGTCGAAGAAGAAGAAAACAAATCAAACAACAAAACAAAAAGAGAATCAAACAGCGCGAGAGAGAGGTCAAGTGAGATAAGGTTAAATAATTCAGTTGTTGTAATACATAACCGTTATATGATTAATGAGTAGTGTTGGCAGTGTCGTTGTCGCTGTTGTTGTTGTTTTTGTTGCCGTTGTGTGATTAAACTCTTGCGGCAATCATTTTTGTTGTGTGTACTAGTTTTGATAGTTGTTAAGTCAGTGCAGCAGCCCATACATCCATCCACTCAACCAAACAGACACACAATCCGCCAGCCAACTTACCTTTCAACCAACCAGCCAGCCAGACATAGCCAGTAGGGTTTTTTCATTCATATTTAATACATAAATATTCACAATTCGAAATACAAATATGTTGAGAAAAATAGCAACAACGACGGAAATGATAATTTAAATTGAACGTACGGTGTAAATGAGACCAAATATTGCTAGAGAAAATTATCGTATCGAACTCCAATTTAATTCTACCGGCAACGATTTTTATACCCTTCACCACACTGCGGTACAGGGTATTATGTCTTTGTGCATATGTTTGTAACAGGCAAAAAAAAAAATCGAGATAGACCCATAGTTCCTTTTTAGAATATGCATAGAATCACTTTCTGAAACGATTTATGCATGTCCGTCTGTCCATGTTAAATTGTAAATAAAGTACAGGTCGCAGTTTTGATTCGAATTGGATTGGCACAGCTATTTATTTAGATATAGCTCCCATATATAGTTTCGTCCGATTTTATGTAAATGGTGCACCAAAGTCCCTATGTATCTTTCGATTTGCACTAAATTTGGCGTAGCGTACTGAATTTAACCTAGAGTGACGTCTTCCAAGTTTCATGAAAATCGGTCCAGATTTAGGTATAGCTCCCATATATAGTTTCGACCGATTTTATGTAAATTGTGCACCAAAGTCCCTATATATCCTTCGATTTGCACGAAATTTGGCATAGCGTACTGAATTGAGCCTAGAGTGACGCCTGCCAAGTTCCGTGAAAACAAGTCCAGATTTAGATATAGCTCCCATATATAGTTTCATCCGATTTTATGTAATTGGTACACCAAAGTCCCTATATATCTTTCGAAATTTGGTACGACGTACTGAATTGAGCCTGAATTGATTTTACCATGTTTCGTGAAAATTGGTCCAGATTTAGATATAGTTCCCTCATATATTATTGGTTGATTTTAAGCAATGGACGCGCCATAGAACCAATATAAACGCTTGGTTTATGTTGCTTATATAACTATAAACTACGAGAATGTCAGCAGAATTCATATCGGGGATAACCTAAAAAGAAAGGGAAGATGTTCGAGAAAACCTATTTTTCTGAAATGAGTCTCTGGCAATGGACAATACGCCTATGAATGAGATTACGCCAAAGACAAAAGTATAACGAACACAGAGAGACAAACGTCCGCATGTAAAGATAATCCGACATTTCATATGCACTAACCTTATATGTGGAAAATTTATGGGGCTATGCGAAGCATCGTGTTTATGCAGATAAACCATCAACTCGTGAGCACTTAAAAATCAGCATTCGTCAGGTTAAGGCTGACCAAAATGTACTTTTGAAATCGGGCGATCGTATTCATCTGCTAAATATTGACTGATTTTTTTCTGGGAAAATTTCCCCTGGGAAATTTGTTCAATTAAAACTTTAAATATTCAGGGATCATATCCAAAAACTATTGCTGAACTCGGAATTAAGACCGATTGAGACTTGTACTTTGTTCAAAAATTATCATTGGCAGACCCACGGACACATTAACGTCCCATACGCAAACCGCTCCATAATGTTATTTCCATTATGAATAACTTAACGTTGAGTTCACTGAGTCAAAAATGGGCTTAATCTCTAAAGATTAATTAAACATATATTTAATTTCCAAAAGCCTAATTGATGTTTCTGGGCAAAACCCAAACCTTTTTCGTCACTGATTTTTAGTTTTTGCACACAGATCGATCGAGATCAATATTGATTCACTTTTTAGGACTCTCATTGGGAAGAAAATCTCCCTAACAAAAATATCAATATTGTACCATTCAATATCTTGAAATCCAAACTGATTTCATCGAAACTTGTCACAGGTTTTGAGTTCTTGATGTGTCATTTACGTAAATCGGGAGAAAATATATATGGTAGCTCTATCCAAATTTGAACTGATTTCAACAACAACTTCCACATGCTAGTTTATATTAACCTCAGTACGTTGTGCAAAATTTTGTGTCAATCGGCCCAATGTTGGGTCTTTGGTGCACCATCTAACTAAACTCGGACGAAACTATTTATGGGAGCTATATCAAAATTGGAACAGATTCCTACAAAACTTGGCAAACGTTAGGCAATATTAATGTCAGTACGTTGTGCAAAATTTTGTAGCAAACGGACTAACTTTGGGTCTTTTGTGCACCTTTTTCTTAAAATCGGACGAAACTATATCTAGGAGCTATATCTAAATCTGAACCGATTTCAACAAAACTAGTCACACTTTATGTTATATTATCTTCCGTACATTGCGAAAATTTTTGTGCCAATCGGACCCACCTGTGGAATTCGGTACAGAATTTATATCTAATTTCTAAGTTATACTAACTTCAAAACGTTGTGCAAAATTTTGTGTCAATGTTGTGTAAAATCGGACAAAAATAAATATGGGAGCTATATCTAAATCTTGACCATTTTCAGCAAACTTAACACACATCATTTAAGACCTAACTCAGTACACTATGCCAAATTTCGTGTAAATGGAAAGTTATATAGGGACTTTGGTGTACCACTTACATTAGATCGGACGAAAATATACATGGGAGCTAGAAACTTAGCACACATCATTCTAGAATTTATTCAGTACGCTATGCCAAATTTCGTGCAAATCGAAAAATATATAGGGACTTTGGTGTACCATTTACATTAAATTGGACGAAAATATATATGGGAGGCATATCTAAATCATAATTACTCACCTAATTCGGTACACTATGCCAAATTTCGTGCAAATCGAAAGATATATAGGGACTTTGGTGTACCATTTACCTTAAATCGGACGAAAATATATATGGGAGCTATATCTAAATCTCAACCGATTTTAACAACCGAAATTTAGCACACATCATTCTAGACTTTATTCAGTACGCTGTGCCAAATTTCGTACAAATCGAAGTATATATAGGGGCCGTTTACATTAAATCGGACGAAACTATATATGGGAGCTATATCTAAATCTGAACCGATATTCAGGAAACTTAACACACATCATTACTGACCTAATTCAGTACACTATGCCAAATTTCGTGCAAATCGAAATATATATAGGGACTTTGGTGTACCATTTACCTTAAATCGGACGAAAATATATATGGGAGCTATATGTAAATCTGAACCGATTTTCAGGAAACTCAACACAAATCATTACTGACCTAATTCAGTACACTATGCCAAATTTCGTGCAAATCGAAAGATATATAGGGACTTTGGTACACCATTTATATAAAATCGGACGAATATATATATATATATATATATGGGAGCTATATCTAAATCTTGACCGATTTTCAGGAAACTTAACACACATCATTCTAGACCTCATTTAATACGCTGTGCCAAATTTTGTGCAAATCGAAAGATATATAGGGACCGTTTACATTAATTCGGAGCTATATCTAAATCAGAACCGATTTTTCCCAATTTCAATAGGGTTCGTCCTTGGGCGAAATAAGTGGCCAGTGCCAAATTTCATCCAATTCGAATCATAAATGCGACCTGTACTTTGTTTACAATTTAACATGGACAGACGGACGTACGGACAAGCATAAATGAAAAAATTCGCTGTTACAAACATAAATTTACTGTGAAAAAAATTAATTTCGGGGGGGGGCCGGGGCCCCCGGGCCGCCCCCCTGCGTACGTCCCTGCCCTGTACCACAGTGTGGTGAAGGGTATAAAAATCCGAATTATTATAAGATAATTTTAAATGTCCTGGTTTTTACTTGGGATTCATAGTCTTTCTGGTATATACACATAAAAATTCCATTTTAAAATTCCCTATAAGTTTGCAATGCTTCATTTTTCACCACCACTGTAATGTCTACCAGCATATTTGTTTTTTTTTATACAAAAAGAATAAAACAAATGGTGGACATTGATTCAAGTTTTTTCTTTTAATTTTACATTTTTTCTGTTTATTCCTCACCTTGTGTGCAAGACTTTTATGCCGCAATATTTGGCTCAAATACAAAGCTCAACTCAAATTACAAAGTTGTATTTTTTCTTTATGTGTTATAAATCACACACTCGAGGCCACAAGCCGACATATGAGAAAAATGGACCAAAAATAAAAATAAAAATATCTATGCTTTAATTAAAAATAAGTATCATATTTTTAATTACGATTTCTAAGAATAATAACCATGAGTACATATTATTTTTTTATTAAAAAAAAACCTTGGTTATAGCCTCATTTACAAACAGAGGAGGTAACCTGGATTATATTTTAAAATTTTATTAGAAAGCATTCAGAGTATTTTATATATGAAATTTTTAAATTTTCCTACGATTATGACACTTTTAAAAATGTATTCTTTGTTTCATTTATAACAAATGGAAAAAAATATTTCTTATCTTGTCTAAAATAAATATACCTCACCTTGAACTCCAAAACACAACACTTCGAAATATTCCTAACCCACCTAAAAATTAATTTACAATCCCATTCCAAAATATAACACCTCGACAACAAATTTGCTTAATAAAGAAATTAAAAATAAAAAAATATATGTGAATTCTAGAAAAAAAATAAATTATTAATATCTTTCACATTTGTTTATTCTTTGTCTGACATATTTGGCGGAAACACCAGAAACGGTATAACAAAACCCCAAATGCAAATCGAAAAATTATTATCAAAACCAAAGATGGCAAAAAACAAATAAATAAAAATAAAAACGTTACCGGTGTATTCGTATTGGTTATACGAAAACAAAAAAAATGTTGATCGGTAATATTGCAAAGTTCGGTTTTTAGAAATGACAAACCAAAAAGAAACAAAAACACAACACAAAATATTAGCATGTTAATTAATAAGCTAACAAAAAGCAAACAGAGAAGCGTCTACGTCACACCTTGATAATATAAAATGGCTTAATGAATGATAAAAACAAAAAAACATATTAATAATACTACAACGTGATATTGTAATATAGGGTATAACGAAAATGTAAACCAGTAAGGAATGTAGTAAAGTCGGACTGGGCCGACTATATGATACCCTTCACCACTTTGGGTATATTGTACATATGTATCCTAACATCATGTCTATGTTCCCTCTTTCTCCAACCTATCCTAACCTTAATTTCATTCGAGCAGATTTAGAGCCGTCTGCGTAATATGGGGAAAATTTATGGAAAACTATTGATAGCAAAATTGATACACGCTATTCGGTACGCCACGTTGTTAAAAATATCTATATGTGGGAGCTATATCTAAATCTGAACCGAAAATTAAGACACATATTTCTAGACTTAATTCAGTATGCAATGCCAAATTTTTTGCAAATCGATGGATATATATAGGAACCTTGGTGCACCATTTATATAAAATTGGACGAAAATATATATGGGAGATATGTCGAAATCTAAACCGATTTTCCCGAAACTCACCACTCATCATTCTAGACCCAATTCAGTACGCTATGCCAAATTTCGTGCAAATCGAAGGATACTAAGGTACTTTGGTGCCCTATTTACCGAAAATCGGACGAAAATATATATGGGAGCTATATCTAAATCTGAACCGATTTCCACGAAATTTAACACACATCGTTTCAGGATTAATTCAGTACGCTGTACCTTCTTTCGTGCAAATCGAAGCATATAAAGGGACTTTGGTGCACTATTTACCTAACACCGGACGAAAATATATATAGGAGCTATATCGAAATCTCGACCGATGTTCACAAAATTTAACAAGCATCGTTCTCGACTTAATTCAGTACGCTATGCCAAATTTCGTGCAAATCGAAGTATATATAGAGACTTTGGTACACCAATCGGACGAAAATATATATGGGAGCTATATCCAAATCTGAACCGATTTTCAAGAAACCTAACACACATCATTCTAGACCTAATTCATTACGCTGTGCCAAATTTCGTGCAAATCGAAAGATATATATGGACCGTTTACATTAAATCGGACAAAAATATATATGGGAGCTATATCTAAATCTGAACCGATTTTCCCAACTTTAATAGGGTTCGTCCTTGGACCAAATAAGTGACCTGTGCGAAATTTCATCCAATTCGGATTATAAATGCGACCTGTACTTTGTTTACAATTTTACATCGACAGACAGACGGACGGACGGACATGCATAAAACGACTCAGAAAGTGATTCTATGCATATTCTCAAAAGGAACCATGTGTCTATCTCGATTATTTTTGCCTGCTACAAACATATGCTCAAAGACATAATACCCTGTGGTGAAGGGTATAAAAATGTAAAATTGCTGACAATCAAAGCCTAGACAGTCAAAGGAATATTTTTTGAGGAACTAATGGAGGCGTGGATGTTTTAAATAATATTTTTTTCCAGGACTATCAGAAGTATGCATTTCTTGAGGAGTCAAACGAGTGGATTTTTAAATATATTTTTTTAATGCCTATCAGTAGATTTTTTAAATACAGGGTGACCCAAAAAGGACTGAAGAATTGAAAATAACTGTAATTTTTTGGTTTTTATTTTTTATTGATTTTTTCTTTTGTGTTTTTAAATATTTTATTCATGAACATTTTTGACATGTAAGTTTGAAATATAAAATCTCTCAAATGGTGTCTATTTTCTTGCAAACAAAAATTGGCTCTTTTTACCGCATTTTCCATTACTGCCCGTAGAGTTTCTGGTTCCAAGTTGCTTATTTCTGCTTGAATGTTGTGCTTAAGCTTTTGAATTCTTTGGTTTATTGATATACACAACTCCCTTCAAATAGCACCACAAAAAAGACTGGAGCGGTCAAATCTGGTGGACGTGGAGGCCAAGCAAAATCACATTTTTTGGAAATTATTCGAATAGCATATTGCAGGCATGTCTGATAGTCTTGGGGGAGCAGTTGTTGTGCCATTTGAATTTTATATGGAAACACTTTAAGATCCCGCTTCATAATTCTTTGCAGGGATGTTCTGGAGATTCAAAATCGAGTACAATGACGACGAGTAGAGACAGATGGATCTTCGTTTACACTATGTCGAGATCTAACACTCTTCCATGTTCCTCAAAACGATAATTTTGTTGAGTTGTAATAATTGACCTTCCAGAAGAATAACTAGATAGACACATGCTCGCTTTGAGAATATGCATAAATTCAGTTTCTAAGTCGATTTATGCATGTCCGTCCGTCTGTCCATGGTAAATTGTAAACAAAGTACAGGTCGCATTTATGATCCGAATTAGATGAAATTTGGCATATGTCACTTATTTGGTCCAAGGACGAACCCTATTGAAATTGGAAATCATCGGTTCAGATTTAGATATAGCTCTCAAATCTGGTTTCGTCCGATTTTAACACGAAATATGGCACTGCGTACTGAATTAGGTCTAGAATGATGTGTGTTAAGTTTCGTGATAATCGGTCCAGATGTAGTTATAGTTCCCATATATATTTTCGTCCGATTCAATGTAAATGGTGTACCAAAGTCCCTATATATCTTTCGATTAGCAAGAAATTTGGCATAGGGTAATGAATTAGGTCTAGAATGATGTGTGGTAAGTTTTGTGAAAATCGGTCCAGATGTAGATATAGCACCCATATATATTTTCGTCGGATTTAAGGTAAATGGTGTACCAAAGTCCCTACATATCTTTCGATTTACACGAAATTTTGGCATAGTGTAATAAATTAGATCTAGAATGATGTGTTCTAAGTTTCGTGAAAATCTCTTCAGATTTGGATATAGCCCCTATATATATTTTTTTACCGATTTTATGAAAATTGTGCACAAAAGACTCACAGTTTGTCCGATTGCCACACAATAATAAATTGTTGTTAATATAAATTAATCTCAGGCAAGTCTCGTTGAAATCGGTTCAGATTTTGATATAGCTTCTACATATATATTTTCTCTCCGATTTTTCACAAAAGTGACACAAATTGTGCACAACGTTCCGAAGTTAGTATAACCTAGAAGTTGGATATAAATGTTTCACCAATTTTGCACAACGTAAATCGGTTATGACTTGCCTAGAGCTCCTATGTATATTTTCTCCCGATTTTATGTACATGATGCACCAAGATCTCAAAATGTGGCCGATATGCACAAAACATTCTGAAATTATTAAGTATAACTTAACCTGTGACAAGTTCCCATAAAATCGGTTTAGATTTCGATAATATATATATATATATATATATATATATGGGCAATATTGCCAATTTTTTAACATAGCTGAAGGGGAGGTTCACCCCTTTATAACTCGGGAACTACTTAAGTATATGAAAAAAGTGAATGTTTTGGATTAATTGATCTGTCGGTGCAAACTGTTCATGATATTGACCTCCAAACTTTATTTTGGTGGAAGCTGTGTCTACTTTAATGTAAAAAAATGTTTAAAAACAGGTTGAGGCGAACCAGTTTTTTTATGTTCTCTATCGATTTGTGACTAAGCCACTCATTGCACGATCTTCGTGTCAAAAGAAAACTAGAAGCCAACAAAATGGGGACTACGCCCCTTATGTATCATTTTTCAAAATTTTTACTGCATCTACCTTTAAATGATGCTGACATTTTGAAGCTCGATTTTGAGTGTTTTTGAATTTTACTTCTAGCTTTAATACGCATACAGGAATTTCTAAAAATCGCCTAAAGATTATTGTAGTCGCGAATCAGAGTAATTTGATATATATTTTGTGTATGTAGTACGCACAGCTTCAGAGTAATACTCATCCGAAGGTGAAAATTTTGTGCGATCAAATTTCTAAAAAACCTATTTTTCGGGTCAAATTTGTATATCTGTCAACTGAATGATACGGGTACCCGCGATCAGTAAGGTTTTTTACGTTTCGTATGATATAAAATCTTCTTCGTGAAAATCCATCTACTAGAACAGCGGGAACTGGCCTTCCAAACACACGAAATTTGGCAAAAAATGTTTTTGAAAATATCGCGGATTTATTTTCGTTTTCTGTGGATCATTTCCGCTTCAATAAATGACCTCATACGGATTTTGATCTTTTTCGAAAAGAGAACTTTAAAAACTTCAGCCGAAAGAGAGATGTACGCAATTTATATCAAAAATAGTTTGAGCTGGCACATCCATGGTTCTTAATGGACCACATTGAAATGGTATAGATCGATGTATTTTTTAGGGTGCACACCGAAATCGGATGCGGATTATAGAATTCTAAGACTTATCGGAAGGGTCTTGATATAATCCGCAAGGCGTATACTTATACACAAAAAGTGATTATTATTATATATGTCAATTTTTCGGTGAAATTCGGGTAAAATAGCAGAATAACCCCAATATTTTTTTCTGAAATTTCTTGTATAAAATTAAAAAAATAAATATGATGACATTATTTTTTCGAATCAAAAACAAATATTTTTCCTCAAAATCTTGTTTTGTTGACGCTTTGATTTAGAAACCGCTACACGGACTTGTGTGATTTTGATATCATTTGATTCACCATCGTGTTTAGATTATGTACAGTGAGTGTAATAAGTATTTTGCCTCAATACAAATTTGACAAAATTCCAATATATACGTCTAAAGCCAGCATACTAAAGACGTAAAATGAATTATGTGTGATGGAATATGTTTGTGGACATATTTAGATCGTATTTCTGCAAGAATCATTGCGATAGACCTATTGGTCTCGAAGATATCGGCCGAAATCTATAACAACCCAAAAATGTTTATCACAAAAAAGTATTTTGCTTTTTATTATTATTTTAGAAAAAATTGTTACATAAAACACGTTTGGTCTTTTTAAAGTTACAATTGCGGTTAATCACATACTATAAGCGATTTGTCGACGATTCCAATACAGCACGGCATTTGTTCGTGGGTATTTTCTCACATTTACATTCAATACATTATCCATTAGTATTTCATTTAATATTTGGTATTTTCTCGTCCTAATCGTAAGATAAGAGTATTAAACATAGTAATTGGGGCTTCAAAACATCCCAAATATGTTTAGAATAATAAAAAAGAGGTTTTAGAAAATATAACGCGAGGACAGAACCTTAAAAACTATTAAAACCAAAATCCGACAAACAAATTATTAAAAAAAAATCGCGAAACCCAATTTTTCTGACTTCGAAATTTGTATGGTCCAGTAATATTGATCTAGGAACCAATATATACAATGGAAATACCAATAAGGGGGTCAGATTCAAAGATATGAACAGTTCTAAAGCAATAGTAATAAAAAACATTACATGAAGTTGGGAGAAAGCATCATTATTCGTTAAATCCTATTGTCTTTTGAAAAACTGTGGTTGCTGGTGGCGAATACGCATTCTATATTTTATCTCCGATTAACACCATCAGTTGCGAATAAAATGCAGTAGGGAATAAACGGGTCGATCAATTTATTTTCGAAATATGATGTATTTCTATGGCCAGAAAACCGTCCATATCTTTGAATCTGACCTCCTTATTGCTATTTTCATAGTATATTTTGGTTCCTAGATCAGTAATAATGAACCATAAAGATTTCGAAGTTAGAAAAATGGAGTTTCGCGATATTTTTTTAAATAATTTGGTTGTCGGATTTTGGTTTTAATAGTTTTTAAGGTCCTGTCCTCGCGATATATTTTGTAAAACCTCCTTTTTATTATTTTTAACATATTTGGGATGTTCTGAAGCCGCGACGACTATATTTTAATACTCTGATTTTGAGATTAGGACGAGAAATTACCAAATATTAAATGAAATATTGCTGGAGAATGTATTGAACGCAAATGTGAGAAAATAATCGCGAAAAAATGCCGCGGTTTATTGGAATCGTTGCCAAATCACTTATAGTATGTCGTCACCCGCAATGGTAACTATAAGAAGACCAAACGTGTTCTATGTAACAATTTTTTTCTAAAATAATAATAAAAAGCAAAATACTTTTTTGTGATAAACATTTTTGGGTTGTTATAGATTTCGGCCGATATCTTCGAGACCAATAGGTCTATCGCAATATTTCTTGCAGAAATACGATCTAAATATGTCCACACACATATTCCATCACACATAATTCATTTTACGTCTTTAGTATGCTGGCTTTAGACGTATATATTGGAATTTTTTCATATTTTTATTGAGGCAAAATACTTACACTCACTGTAGATATTTTTAAATTAATTTTTAGGTGTGTGTATGTCGTTATTATAATGAAAATATTGATGTAATCTGCTATATATATTTTTTATTTTTCTCATATTTCGCGAATATGTGCAACTTTATCGTGATTATTATAATATATTCATATTCTTATTTTACGGAGGAAGATATATATCAACGTTTTTGGTCAATATAATAAACGTCGTAATTTTAAGATTTTTTTCTTATGCCCAAAATTAAAACCTCGATAACTTTTGCGCGCATCAACCAAAAATTTGATCGCGAACGGTTTCGGAGTCAGAACATTTTTCTCTATATGTGTACCAAAAATCATAGATGTGTCACAAAAACAAAAAAGCAGATTTTTTGAAAATGGAATATTAAAAAATTGGCAATATTGCCCATATATATTCGTCCAATTTTTAGTAAATGGTGCACCAAACTACTCATGTATATTCAATCGGACATCCGGATTGATATTTGCTTTAAATTGATTTACATAATTTTGTCCCATTGTAAGAAGCAACTCTATATCGGACCAAATCAGAAATTTAGTATAGATTGCGGAATAACATGTTTCTGGATCCATTTTCATATTAATGGTCCTTCAAAAATCCGATGTCTGTTAGAATTCATCTCTTGAATATACTCAAAGTGGTGAAGTGAATCATATAGTCGGCCCCGTCCGACTATACTACTTCCCTTACTGGCTTTTTAAATAAATTTCGAAGGGATTTTTAAAAAACTTTTCAGGCACTCCTGAGATGTGGATTTTTAAATGAATTGTTTAAGTGACTATCACAAGCGGGAATTTTTAAATAAATTTTTAAGGGACTATAAGAGGTGCGGATTTTTTAAATATTTTTTAAGGGTTTATAGTCCCTGGATTTTTAATTGTACAGTTGTTTACCCTTACCCATAACTGGATCTCCCTGTACCATTTAAGTATATTAGCTTAACACTTGACAATTGCGAACCGAAATCACTCGCGATACTTAGCTTGTTATCAACGATACACATGTGCGATTTTTGATGTGTGATTTTTTAACGCATTAACTGCTTAGAAAGAAAAGAAACCCGACAACGATAATATGTAAAATAAACATAATATATAATAATAATATTTACTCTACAAAAAATAATAAATAAGCAAACCTGTTTAATATAAAATACCAGCTGTGAAATATGATTCTAAGATAAGACATTGCAATTGTGTTGAATTTCCAAACTGGAATTCACAAAAAGAAATAAATAAAAATTAATAAATAAACAACATTAAATAACAACATTAATAGTAAATAAATTCCTAATAATTTGTTTTTAAATTTTTTTCTTTTTTTAGATCTGTAACAGCGGCAGCTAAAAGCAAATAAAATTAATAATTAAGTGGAAAAAAATACCTCAAATCAAGAGAAATAAATTGTAAATACAAATATTGCAAAGTATCCCTTTTTTCGGAGTGCCGCAAATACAAATCATTTGATTTGTTTGTTGTTGTTGTTTTTCATTTCATTTGGTGTTATATTTTTTGCTAAATAAAAAAAATAAATAGAAATCAACATTTTTGACGACAACTCATCATCAGCATTTCGTGTAATAATAAAAAAACACAAAACAAAACCAGCAGTAGCAGTAATAATATCAGCAAATACTACAACTTCTACAACAACATTAACATCAACAACAATAAAAAGGTAAGTAATGGATAATGAAAAAAAATATATATATATACCAATAACGAGCTAATGTTAGGTGCATACAACAATTTGTATGTAGGGATGACGTTTCGAAATTTTTAACATAAATTGAAAAGGGAGTAACAAATCACGATTTTCACAGTTGAAAAAAATTCAACTATGACAGAACGTAGTTTTGATTTTTATACCCTTCACCACACTGCGGTACAGGGTATTATGTCTTTGTGCACATGTTTGTAACAGGCAAAAGGAAACGAGATATACACATGGTTCCTTTTGAGAATATGCATAGAATCACTTTTTAAGTTGATTTATGCATGTCCGGTCACTTATTCGGCCCAAGAATGAACACTATTGAAATTGGGAAAAATCGGTTCAGATTTTGCTATAATTCCCATATATATTTTCGACCGATTTAAGGTAACTGGCGCACCAAAGTACCTATATATCTTTTGATTTGCACGAAATAGCGTACGCATCACTATAGACTTAATAGTGATGTGTGTTAAATTTCGTGAAAATCGGTACATATTTAGATATAGCTCCCATACATAGTTTCGTCCGATTTGAGGTAAATAGTGCACCAAAGTCCCTATATATTCTTCGGTTTGCACGAAATTTGGCATAGCGTACTGAGTTAAGTCTAGAGCGATGTGTGTTAAATTTCGTGAAAATCGGTTCAGATTTAGATATAGCTCTCATATATATTTTCGTCCGATTTTAGGTAAGTAGTGCACCAAAGTCCCTAAATATCCTTCGATTTGCACGAAATTTGGCATTGCGTACTGAATTAAGTCTAGATCGAAGTTTCGTGAAAATCGGTTCGGATTTCGATATAGCTCCGATATATAGTTTCGTTCGATTTGAGGTAAATAGTCCACCAAAGTCCCTATATATTATTCGATTTGCACGAAATTTGGCGTAGCGTACTGAATTAAGTCTAGAATGATGTCTGCTATGTTTCGTGAAATCGGTTCAGATTTAGATATAGCTCTTATATATTTTTTCGTCCGATTTGAGGTAAATAGTCCACCAAAGTCCCTATATATTCTTCGATTTGCACGAAATTTGGCATAGCGTTCTGAATTAGGTCTAGAACGATGTGTGTTAAATTTCGTGAAAATCAGTTCAAATTTCGATATAGCTCCGATATATAGTTTTTTCCGATTTGAGGTAAACAGTCTACCAAAGACCCTATATGTTCTTCGATTTGCACGAAATTTGGCATAGCGTACTGAATTAATTCTAGAACGATGTGTGTATTAAGCACTCAATGCAGTACGCTATGCCAAACATACTGAATTGAGCCTAGAATGGTGTGTATTAAGTTTCATGAAAATCGGTGCAGATTTATATATAGCTCCCATATATATTTTCGCCAGATTTAAGGTAAATGGTGCACCAAAGTCCCTGCATATTCTTGGAATTGCAAGAAATTTGTCATAGCGTACTGAATTGTGTTTAGAATTTAGGATCGTTTCAGGTTTCTATATAGGTCTCATATATTAATATATATTCGTCCGATTTTACATGAATGGCGCTCCAAACTCTTAATGTTTGTCCGATTAACACGAAATTTTGAAAAATGTATCAAATCGAGACTTGAATCTCGTTATTCCGTTTTGTTGAAATTGGTGCAGATGCAGCCATAGCTTCCATATGTAACAGTGCGGCATAGCGAATAGCGTGTATCAATTTTGCTACAAAACGTTTTCCATAAATTTGTCCCATGGTACGCAGACGTCTCAAAATCTGCTCGAATGGAATTAAATTTATCATAGATTGCAGAAAGACATGCCGATGTAAAGATACATATGTCAAGGTTACTTCCTGTTAGGGGTATGTGTTAACTAGTTACTGTTAACACCTTCTTTCAGTTTGCTAGTTAGCCATTCATCACTTCTATCACTGGCGTGAAGTTCTCCTTCCCCAAACTATTTTCTGTCGATTTGCGTTTAAACCCACCACAAATCATATATTTGTACACAATAAATGTTCCGCTTATAAATAGCCATTTTGTGGTAAAGAAAAACCACGTTATCTAAAAATACCAAACCAGCATAAATATTTAAAATCCTTTCTATAATTCCGAACGCAAGCACATCACACCATACAAAAACCACCTACAAATCGAAACGCAAAGAAAAAAAATCAAAACAAACAAAATGCCAGAAGCCATAACAAACAATAGTTAGCGGACAACTTCCCTGAAGGGTGTAGATGTCGGTGTGTGTGTTTCTGTGCGATGGCATATCGTTAAAATGCCAGCTATAATATCACGTCGCTGTTATTGTTGTTGTCTGGCTATTTGAATGCAGTTTCCAACTGATAAAAATATTTCAAATTCCATTACAAAACGCAATATTTCCGTTAGTGGTCAAACAACATTGTCGGACGAACGGAGGGCCGGTTGGTAGTTTGGTTGGTCGAACGTAGACGCCACCTCCCAAAAAACCGCAGCACACAAGCGGATATAGAATATTTACACCCAACCTGAAATAATGTGTACCCACATCCGCACATTCATGTATGGCGATATTCTGGTCAATGTCAGCCACTTTGGCGTAACAAATGACATGAGCCACGTAGCCATCACCCTAACCCCCAACTGCAGGCTGAGTGGAAGCAACATTTATTTTTACAATTTAATGGTAATTAGTGATTACCCAAAATGAGAATGTCAAAGTGGCATACACCCGCCCGCTTCAAGCCACCCAAAACAGGCACTTAATGTGGCATACTACGAAAGTAGGGCCCGTGTTGAGCCACCTCCCTCAGTGTAGGACAGTGTTTGCCAACACTTTGCTCTTGTCGTCGTTATTGTCCTTTTCAGTGTGTTTTTTCTTTTTTTTTTTTTTTTTTTTGTACGACAGGCACTTAGACAACAGACAATACAAAAATAGTTCAACCTCAACGAGGCTGTGGAACACGCCAACCGACCACGACGACAACGACCCTATGAGCTTAGTCGAATTGAACAAAACAGAAAATAAAAGAGGCAACATCAAAACATGCACTTTATGGACAACAGAAAATGAAAAACAAAACAAACATCCACCCACACAAGGAACGAAAACAAAGGAATTGAAAACAAAAAACGAAGACAAGGCAACAAAATATGTTAAAAGCAACGTTAAAACAATGAAGGCAAATTAATATTTATCCAAACTTTAGCCGAACCCCTTTCTCATCCTCTTGGTGTTCGAAAACCCAACCCAGGGTGACCCACCCACTTACATTGAACCTAGATTGCGTGTTTTGCTAGTAACGGAAACATGTATTCAGGGGAAGAAAGAAATGAGTGTAAGAAAACATAATGAGAACAAAAAAATATATATTAGACAACTTTGAGTAATAGCCGTGAAAGTTTGAAGAGCTAGTGGTTACCTGACTGCCATTGAAAAGTGTGAACATTATTTTGAATTTATTTAAAAATATATTTTAAAGGATATCCAAGGCGTGGATTTATTAAAAAATATATTTTTTTAAAAAATATTCTAGGCATGGATTTATTAACATTTTCTTTTGATTTATTAAAAAATATTTTTTGAAAAAATTTTCCAGCCGTGGATTTATTTAAAAATAGTTTTCAAAGAATATCCAAGGCGTGAATTTGTAAAGAATATTTTTCCAAGGGCCACCAGGGCAATAAGGGTGGATTTTTAAAGAATATTGTTCGGGCCACTATCAGAGCCATAGGCGTGGAATGTTCTAGCCATAGATTTATTAACATATATATATATTTATATATTTTTTTTTTGATATATTAAAAATATTTTTTGAAAGAATTTCCCAGGCCCGGATTTATTTAGAAATAGTTTTCAAAGAATATCCAAGTCTTGGAGTTTTAAAGAATATTTTTCCAAGGGCCACCAGAACAATAAGCGTGGATTTTTAAAGAATATTTTTCCAAGAACCACCAGGCCAATAAACTTGGATTTTTAAAGAATATTTTTCCAAGGACCACCAGGGCAATAAATAATTGTTCGCACCACTATCAGAGCCATAGGCGTGGAATTTTTTGAAAGAATTTCCCAGGCGTGGATTTATTAGTTTCAAAGAATATCCAAGGCGTGGAGTTTTAAAGAATATTTTTCCAAGGACCACCAAGGCAAGAAGCGTGGAGTTTTAAAGAATATTTTTCCAAGGACCACCAGGGCAATAAGGTTGGATTTTTAAAGAATATTGTTCGCACCACTATCAGAGCCATAGGCGTGGAATGGCGTGGAATTTTTTGAAAGAATTTCCCAAGCGCGGATTTAATTGGAAATAGTTTTCAAAGAATATCCAAGGCTTGGATTTTTTAAGAATATTTTTCCAAGGGCCGCCAGAACAATTAGGGTGGATTTCTAAAGAATATTTTCCAAGGACCACCAGGGCAATAAGGGTAGATTTTTAAAGAATATTGTTCCACGCCTATGGCTCTGATTGTGGTGTAAAATAGTCCGATAGTCCATCACAAAATATTTTTTATAAATCTACGCCTTTGGATCCGATAGTCCATCACAAAATATTTTTTTATAAATCTACACCTTTGGATTCGATAATCCATGACAAAATATTTTTTATAAATCTATGCCTTTGGATCCGATAGTCCATCACAAAATATTTTTTTAAAAATCTACGCCTTTGGATCCGATATCCCATCACAAAATATTTTTTTATAAATCTACACCTTTGGATGCGATAGTCCATGACAAAATATTTTTTTATAAATCTATGCCTTTGGATCCGATATCCCATCACAAAATATTTTTTTAAAAATCTACGCCTTTGGATCCGATAGTCCATCACAAAATATTTTTTATAAATCTACGCCTTTGGATCCGATAGTTCATCACAAAATATTTTTTATAAATCTACGCCTTTGGATCCGATAGTCCATCACAAAACATTTTTTATAAATCTACGCCTTGCGAATGCCCTAAAAAACATTTTTTATAAATCTACGCCTTGGAAAGGTCCTAAAAATATTTTTTATAAATCTACGCCTTTGGATCCGATAGTCCATCACAAAACATTTTTTTATAAATCTACGCCTTTGGATCCGATATCCCATCACAAAATATTTTTTTTTAAATCTACGCCTTTGGATCCGATAGTCCATCACAAAATATTTTTTTATAAATCTACGTCTTTGCCTCTAATAGTGGTTGGAAAAATATTCCTAAAAAATCGACGCCTTTGGCTCCGATTGTGATTGGAAAAAGATTTGTTATAGGCAAAAAAATTTACCCATTAGAATTGCAGGATGTGGTCGTTTAATTCATTAATCAAACAAAAAAAAAAAAGATTTTTAAATAATATTTTTCCAAGAACCATCAAGGCAATATGCATGGATTTTTAAAAGATATTTTCCAATGCACATCAGGACAATAAGCGTGGATTATTAAATAATATTTTTCGAAAAAACATCACGACAATAAGCGTCGATTTTGAAATAATAGTTTTCCAAGGACCATCAGGGCAATATTCGTGGATTTTTAAAGGATATTTTCCAATGACATCAGGGCAATAAGCGTGGATTTTGAAATAATATTTTTCCAAAGACCATATTTTTCCAATCCATAAATGTGTTTTTATCCGATGGATTTTTATAGACAATAGATAATTTCCCCTTAAATATGATTTTATTTTCCCTGATTTTCTTTACCCTTCGAATTGCAGGATGTGGTCGTTTACTTCACCCATTTTGTAATCCCACAAAAAAAAAAAAAAAAAACGAAAACTATTCTATCTATCGATGTCAGCAGCAGCACTTGAAAAACCATATTTCGATTTTGCTAAAAATTCAATTCATGGCTTTCAGTTCTCAATGGGGTACCACACCAATATCCTTTTGTATCCCCCAGCAAAATGGAACTTAAAAGACAAAAGGATAACATTTTAAGAACAAAAACAAATTGAATTCCCTAAATAACTTTGTACAAGAACTAATCAATAACTGAGTGACAGACAAACCGACAGATGGTTGGCTAGAGAGAATCAGAACAATGCCACTTCAGAACTAGCAGCACAAAGAATATCATGAAAACGAAAATAGAACAAATGTTACCAAAAAAGAAAACAATGATGTCCATGAAAGGAGAAAAAATCCTTAAAGAACAGATAACAAGAGATGTTAGGAAGGAACCAAAACAAAAAGAGACACCTACAATCGCCTTCTTCCTTTCCTTTGGCGAACAGCCACAAAGAAATCCATGGGAATAAAGCAAAGCTAGAATTTCGAATTTGCAACAAAAACAAACATTGAAAGGGAAAGAATTGTTTCTTAAAAAATGAAAACAAAGGATCTGAGAAGCCCCCTAAGAGAGTCGCTGCGTTCAGGAAGAGATTTTAAATGAAAAAAGAGAAAATGACAAAATAAAACCTTTTCTGTGACTTTCAAAATCTCTTCGTTGGGTTGCAGGCTACCATTCAATGCCCACAATTAGTTACAAACACATACATACACGCAAACACACGTACATGTATACAACCATAGTCATCAAACATTATCCATGGAAGCAGGATGTTGTTGAAAGGAATAATTCAAACGTGATTTCCATTTCAAGATACAAGTTGGTTGTTATTTAGTTTTTCTTCTATACTTCAATTGTGTGTTTGTGTAAGTGGCTGTTTTTTCGCTCTCTGCCTCTCTATCTTATAAAAAGGTAAGGACACCAATACATTCATACAAACATATCCTTGCTCCAAGCATGGCTGGCTGCTGTCGAACATCAACGGAAATGTGAAGCACTACTGACGCGTCGTGTCGCGTCTTTTCGGCAATGGCATCTAAAAATCATAGCCATTGCTATGTGTGTGTGTATGTATATGTGTGACTGTGTTTGTATAGGAGTTGTATTTGTTGTGTGTGAGCCTTCAAAAGAAAAATAAACGTTAAAGTATATACAAATATATATACAAACGAAAGTAAACAACCGAAACTACAACAACGCCAACAACAATGTCGACAACCCTCAACACCAAGTGCTAGACACTCAAGTATTTTTGCTGCGGTAACTGGAGGCTGTGCAGGACAAAATTGGATAAAGAGTTGCCATTAGCTTGATTTTAGGATTCGTGTATTTAAAAAAAAAACATATTAAAGCATATTTGTCGAAGGTCCATCAGGCAATAAGCAAGGGTTTTTAAGTAATATTTTTCCAAGGGCCTTCAGGGCACTAAGAATAGATTTTTAAATAATATATTTCTAATGTTCATCAGGAAAATAAGTGTGGAATTGTAACTAATAATTTTCCAAGGACCCTCAGGGTAGTAAGCGTGGATTTTTAATAATATTTTCCCAAGGACCATTAGAATTAAGAGTGTGGATTTTAAACAATATTTGTTTAAGGATAAAGTGTAAGAAGCCTGGATCTTTAAATAATATTTTCCAAATACCATAAGGGTAATAATCGTGGATTTTAAAATAATATTTTTCCAAGGACCATCAGGGCAATAATATTTTTCCAATGAACATCACGACAATAAGCGTGGATTTTTAAATAATATTTTTCCAAAGGTCATCAGGGCAATAGGCGTGGATTTTTAAATAATAATTTTCCAAGGACCATCAGCGTAATAAGCGTGAACGTTTAAAGGATCATCAGGGCAATAAGCGTGGATTTGTAAGGGATGTTTTCAAAGGACCATCAGGGCAATAAACGTGAATGTTTAAATAATATTATTCCAATGACCATCAGGGTAATAAGCGTGGATTTTTAAATACTATTTTTTCCAAGGACCATCAGGGCAATAAGAGTGGATTTTTTAATAATATTTTTCCAAGGACCATCAGGACAATAAGTGTGGAATTTTAAATATAATTTTTCCAAGGACCATCAGACCATAAAGCGTGGATTTTTAAATAATATTTTTTCGAAAACCTTCGAGCCATTAAGCGTGGATTTTTAAAGAATATTTTTCCAAGGAGCATCCGACCATAAAGCATGGATTTTGAAAGAATATTTTTCCAAGGTCCATCAGACCATAAAGCGTGGATTTTTAAAGAATATTTTTCCAAGGACCATCAGACCATAAAACGTGGATTTTTAAAGAATATTTTTCCAAGGACCATCAGACCATAAAGCGTGGATTTTTAAACAATATTTTTCCAAGGACCATCGACCATAAAGCGTGGATTTTTAAAGAATATTTTTCCAAGGACCATAAAGCGTGGATTTTTAAAGAATATTTTTCCAAGGAATATCGGACCATAAAGCGTGGATTTTTAAATATTATTTTTCCAAGGACCATCAGACCATAAAGCGTGGATTTTTAAAGGATATTTTTTCCAAGGACCATCAGGACAATAAACGTGGATTTTTAAATACTATTTTTCCAAAGACCATCAGGGCAATAAGCGTGGAGTTTTAAATATTATTTTTCCAAGGACCATCAGACCATAAAGCGTGGATTTTTAAAGGATATTTTTTCGGAGACCATCAGACCATAAAGCATGGATTTTTAAAGGATATTTTTTCGAAGACCATCGAGGCAATAAGCGTGGATTTTTAAAGGATATTTTATCAAGGACCAACAGACCATAAAGCGTGGATTTTTAAAGGATATTTTATCAAGGACCAACAGACCATAAAGCGTGGATTTTTAAAGGATTTTTTTCGAAGACTATCGAGGCAATAAGCGTGGATTTTTAAAGGATATTTTTTCAAAGACAATCGAGGTAATAAGCGAGGATTTTTAAAGGATATTTTTTCGAAGATCATCAAGGCAATAAGCGTGGATTTTTAAAGGATATTTTTTCGAAGACCATCAAGGCAATAATCGTGGATTTTTAAAGGATATTTTTTCGAAGACCATCAAGGCAATAATCGTGGATTTTTAAAGGATATTTTTTCGAAGACCATCAAGGCAATAAGCGTGGATTTTTAAAGGATATTTTTCCAAGGACATCCAGACATATAAGGGTGGCATTTTAAATATTATTTTTCCAAGGACATCCAATAAGCGTGGATTTTTAAATATTATTTTTCCAAGGACATCCAATAAGCGTGGATTTTTAAAGGATATTTTTTCGAAGACCATCAAGGCAATAATCATGGATTTTTCAAGGATATTTTTTCGAATACCATCAAGGCAATAAGCGTGGATTTTTAAAGGATATTTTTTTCGGGGATTTTTAAAGGACATTTTGAAAGGATAATCGGGGCAATAATCGTGGTTTTTAAAGCATATTTTGAAAGGATAATCAGGACAATTTTCGTCTAACGCTCTGATGTTGAAAAATAATAGTTTTTTAAGGTCCATTCATTTGTAATTTTTAAGGACTATTTTTTGTAAAGGACTATACATGTTTGGATTTGTTGAATATTTTTTTTTTTCAACTTATAAAAAAATAATTCCCTCACAGCAGGGCAACACTGAATCACATTATATTTTTATTATTTGAGTATACAAAATATTTTTTGGCAAGTAGCTAAAGGAGACAGCAAACGGCGAGAAGTAGCACATTTTATTCGTCTAACAATAATAACAACAAGAACAACAAAGTCCTTAGAATAAAATTTCACAAAATTACAAACACTCACTAGCTCACACACACAAACATACCTACTTCCAACATCCTTCAATACAAAAATACATACACACAGCGAGACAATGACACCGACACATTCGAACATTTGCACATGCCGCATGTCAAAATAGAACAACAACAGCAAACATTTCACACACAAAAAAGACAAAATAATACATATCATACCAAGACTACTAATAAGTATATAAATGTAGAGAGTGTGTATGTGTGTGTATGGGGAGTATATAAAAGGTATACATACAAGAGGAAACATACATACATATATGTATATACGCGAGTGTATGAAACTATATAAAGACCATGTGCGCACACATGCTACATTTGCTTACATATATGTACCTCAGATGTGTACATATGAGCGTATGTGTGTTTGTATGTCCATCGACATAATCATGTCTACTTACATATAAAACAAAAAATAAAAAAAACTTATGTAAGTACAGAAAACAGTAGCGTGTTTTTGTTATTGTTGTCCGCTGTTGTTTGCTTGGCAGAAAAGCTACTTACGCGAAAAAAGCAAAGAACAAACTTAAACAAC
>NW_026878779.1:0-25140 GCF_032173495.1 Musca vetustissima | reverse complement strand
GTCTCAAGATATTCCAAAGGACATTAAGAGGCCTCTGATATTTTAGGGATATTTCAAAGAAAATCGGAGCCTTCTGAATCTTCAAATAAAGTACTTTGTACCTGCTAAAACGAAACACCCTCGGTCTCCTATGGTAAAGCTCAAAATTCCTCGTTGAGTCCTCTATAGACTAAAAAGACAATTTTGATCCTCATTAGATTATAAATCTCCCTGTATCTTCCAGTTGAAAATAAAGGGCCTAAGGATAGGACAGGACATTTTGTTGACAAAATAATCCCTAGTGATCCATTAAATAACATAGAGGCCTTCTCTGAGTCGTGTATAGTAGCCACCTAGACCTCCTACAATTGAAGCCTTCTGTGCTGAGGATTGTTTACGCCATAAAAAATTGTCAGGACAAGAATTTTTATAATGAAGAAATTTATAGAAACAAAAAACAGGTTTCAGGACGGAGTATATTCTGGCACCTCTGTTGACAACGGAAATTCTGGGTCTTCTAGACCTCCTATTAAAACTGAGGTTTTTTAAGGCATCAGGAATTTTTTTCTACAGAATATATGTATGAAATAAATCTACATTTTACATATTCGGTCGAGTTGTCCATAAAACCTTCAAAAAAATTTTAGCATTTCGACTTCTTGCCACCCATTCTATTATTTCTTTAAAATTGCTCTCTCATTTCCGCAATGACACCATCAATTATTGGCAATGAGACAAAGATTTGTCAGTTTTTAGAAACAATATTTATTTTTATCTTCATCAAATAATAATAAATTTTTATGTGGCAGAAGAAAAATTACAACAAAAAATATATAATTTCAATTCCTAACATATAACAACAAAAACAACAGCAACGACAATACTATAATGTGTGACATTAAGACTTGAGGACAGTTTTATGGTCCTATTTCAATTACCATTAAATAATTTTCAAGGGTCTGGCTGGCATTTAAAGAGAGCCACTAGCCAACCAACAGTTGACGACAGTTTATTTATGGATATTGTGGCTTCATACTTCAAAAGGATTTTCAAATTTCGCATATACATATGTATGTATGTTGATCCTGTAATATTTCTCACACCCACTTCACACATTGTGCAAAAAAAAAATAAAGAAGGCAAAATATAATGACCCCCAAGGCAATAACATAAAGCCAACAGAAAAATACATGACAAAATAAATGTCTTCCTGTAGGATATCCGACAACTTTTCAATTCTGGTCATTACTTTGTTTTTTTTTTCTGTTGTTCTTGTTGTTGCTCCGGTTTTTGCGACCTAAAGACTGCAGAGCCAATGAACTGCAACGATGTTGTCGGTCGGCGCCATTAGCTCTGTGATATTGAATAGTTTTCTCCATTCTTTACATTTTTTGTTTGTTTGTGCTCTGTGTGAGAGTGTGTGGTCCTTGTTGTACTGATGTTCTATATTGTCTGGTCTTTTGGTTGTTGTCAAGTTTTTGCCATGATGCTGCTTCGACTACTGCTGCTGCTTCAGTTGTTTGGCAAACGTTTGCCAAAAATACCATTTATTTTGAGATAAATCAAAAAAATTTGGTAGACAAAATATTGTCAAACCTTTGTAAGGATTGTGTAGGAGAGAGTGAGCGATATGAGAGAGAATGAGAGGTGAAGAAAGGGTATGGCGGGTAGGAGTATCCTTCAAAAATATATAAACTCAGCAGTTATTTTAAACAAAGTAAGAACAACAAAAATATACTAATATCCTTTCTAGACAGCCATTACCATTTTGTTGAGCACTTTTTCAAACATTCCGCCTTCGCCCACTCCCCCTCCCCCTTCCAACATATGTTGTATCTTTTTGCTGTTTATTTGTTTCAATCTTCATTCTTTTTCCTCTCTCTTTGTCTCTCTGCCAAAGCAATTAGAATAAATTACAAAGTCAATTACCTTAAAATGAACAAAAATGAGTTGAAGCAGCAACATTTCATTTCATATGAAAAATAAAAATAAAATATAACAAACAGCCAAGCCAGCCCAAAAATGAAAAAACTTTTTTATTTGTTTTGCAAATATTCACATTTGCTTCTTAACTTTTGTCATGGCAAAGAAGAGAAGTGATGAAGAGGTAGCGACAGAGGAGGAGAAATAAAATTTGTTGCACTGTCATAGGCATAAAGAAGCAAAATATACTTTCTTCAATGTCTGTCTGGCTTGATGAGGAGTAAGTATGGTGGAGGAGAACACGGAGATTCATAAGTGATATATAAAAAAGAAAAACTTTTTTATTTAACCTTCCGGACGGAACATGTTTCAATATTGAGTAGATATACATATATGTGAGAAAAATTCTTGAAATCACTTTTTCTCTCTATTTTGAACCCAAAATTTTTGGGAGGGAGGAAGAACTTCATACGAAAAATTTTTGGAAGTTATACGAGGAGGGTTGCTGAGTTTCCGTGGCTTACATTAGAAGACACAGGGAGCTTTTATTTTCCAAAGAAGACACAGAGTCCCTAATTGATTATGTAGTCCGTAGGAGACTCAATGAGGACGGATGACACAATTTAGAGGCTTACCATAGAGACATATTGAGCTTCAATTTTGCAATGTAGATCCAAAGGACTTCAATTTTCAATGGAAGGTCAAGAAGGTGTCAATTGTTACTGGGAAGGCTTCAATTGACACTGGGAGGTTCTGAGGCCTTCCATTTTTCGTAGAAGATCACGATGCTTTATTTCATCCTTAGAAGACCCAGAGGCCTTTTATTGTCAATTGAAAAGTCCAGAAGAAGAAGTTCTATTCTATTCTATAAAAGACACATTTTTGAAGACTATAGACGACCCAAATAATTTCTATTTTCTAAAGAAGGCCCAGAGAGCTTCATTTGACAATGTCTGGTCCAGCAGGCTTCTATGGAAGAAACAGGGGGCTTATATATTCCTATGGACGCCTGCTTTATTGTTAGAACACCCAGAGGACTTTTTGTCACATGGAAGGTCCACAGATCGTCTATAGTCTATAAAGAAGACATATGGTTTCTTTAGTCTATAGAAGACTCAAAGAGGACGGGTGGCTAGTGAAGTGTATAGCAGATTCATCGAGGATGGAAGGCGAATTTTTGAAACTTACTATAGAAACTTATTTTTGTCAAGGAAAATTTAGAAGGGTTCAATTGTCACTGGCTTTTTATAGAAGACAACTAAGGGCTTGATTTATTAACTGAAGTCCCGAGTTCTTTTTTATTAAAAATCGAGAGTCTTTTATTTTCAAGTTCCAGAGGGCTTATATAGTCTATAGAGTACCCTAATTTCTGTAGTCTATAGAAGACTCTACAAGAAAATGTGATGAATTTTTGAGAGTCACCAAAAAAGACCCGTGGAGCATCTATTTTGCAAAGACATATTGTAATTTTCACTAAAGCACCTCGGAAACTTCTAAGGATAAAATAATTGAGAGAAGACTTCAATTATTTTATCCTTAGAAGTTTCCGAGGTGCTTTACTTAAAATGTTCAATGTGGAATGGGCTTATATAGTTTGTAGAAAACATATATAGCTTCTGAAGTATCTATAAAGTACCCAAATAGTTTCTGTAGAAACTATTTTGCAAAGATAATAGAGAGGACTTCAATTATTTTAACTTTAGAAGTCTCAAGGGATCTTTAGTGAAAATTAAAATGTCGAATGAGATTCTATAGTTAGAGAGTGTCTGAAGTCTATAGAAGTATTAACGCGAACCATATATTTTCCGAAGAAAATTCAGAGGACTTCAATTATTAATAGAAGATTCATAAGGCATTCATTAGAATGCTCAGAATGCTTCTGCTGTTAACGTTAACATATTTTATCGTCCAAGACTCACATTTTTTTTTGTCACATGGAAGGTCCAGATGACGTCTACAGTCAATAAAGAATCCAGATAAATTATGTAGCTTTTAAAAGCCTCAATGAGGTCGCCTTGTAGTTTTTGAGGCACACCATAACAGGCCCTTGGAGCTTTTATTTACCAAAAATATCCAGAGATCCTCAATAGTCTATAGGAGGTTCAAAGGACTTCTATAGAAGGTCAAGAACACTTCTGTTGTTAACAGAAGATCCCAAGGGTTTCTTGTGTCTCTATACTTGTTTCTCTTTTGAAGGCCCAATTTGATTTATTATCTATAAAATACCCAGAAGGCTTATAGAGGTTATAGAGGATGCAGAGGACTCTATAGGAAGCTCAGATTGCTTTTAGAATAACCAGAGAATAACCTATGGAGAGCTCACCAGAAGGCTTCCATTGGTATTGGTGTAGAGGGCTTCTAGACTCTTTAGAGGACTTACAGGGCCTCGATTGCCAATGGCAGGTCCAAGGGACTATCGTATCATAAGCAGTTGTGAATATAAGGCGAAGGTCACAGAGTAATTTTCGTTAAAATATCAGTAGAGCTTCTATTATCAACATAAAATTCAGCTCAAATTTTGTATCCTTAAATTCCCTATAAGCTTCAAGCTGTTTGGTTTATTTGTATAAATTACCCAATATGCTTCTGTTGACAACTGAAGAGCCTGACTGTTTCTATTATCCCCAAAAGACCTAGAAGGTATAACATAGGCTACTAGGCTTCTATTGGCTTTCGGTAACATCGACCCGAATTTTTTTCAATTTACTGGAGGCCCAGGTCATTTTTTGTCCTGGGGGTTGTTTTTCTGAGTACTTTTATTAGCTGTACAAGACCCAGACAGGCTTATAAAGTCTATAGACGACCCAGAGGTCTCCTATTGGCCATAGGAAACTCAGATAGATTAAAAAACCTTAGATGTCAGAAAAAACCTCAAGTTTGTCTTTCAATAGAAAGAAGTCCCACCTCATTTCACTGAACAGTTTTTTTTCACCATAAGGTTTGATAGTGTATATTGAAGACCCCGAAGGGTTTTTTCTTCCGTACATAATATCCCGAGATCCTTCATAATTTATTGATGGTTCAGAACCAAGGTAAAGGCTGACCTAAATATGTTGACTGATTTTTCGATTGGACAAATTTTTTAGTCCGCATTTTTTCAGTAATGACAAGAGATTTTAATGATTGAACCTTAGTTCTCCTAAAAAATTCCGATTTCAGTTCACTGCTTTTTTCCGTTATACTTCGCTGAGTAAATTGTTTGCCTATAAAGACCACAGTTTGGTGAGTGTTTTTTTTCTATTGAAAACCCCGACCTGAGATCATTGGAATTTGTTTTATATTTTGCTGAGTAGTTCTTTTTTTTTAGAAAAAACTTCGACCTCAGTTCGACCACCTCTGTTTACTGAGTAGTTTTTAATGAGGTAGTTTTTTCCGTCCTCAGCTTGCTGAATAGATTATTGACTATAGAAAAAATTCCGACCTCAGTTCAATGAGGTATTTTTCGTACGACGGGGAATAGAGTTTTTCTTCTTTCAGAAAATTCAGAAAACAATTCCTCGTCCCTGAGAGCTGATTGAATTCTATTGAAAAATCCTCAGGGCTGAATATTATGATTTCTTAATAGATAAATTGTCTCAGTATTAAAGACTATTTTTTTTTTTTTTGAAAAAAGTCCTCAGACAATTTTATTAAATGTCCGTCCCGATTTTTTTTTCTACAAATCCCTCAGTCTTTGAAAATAGCCTTTCTTTTGGAAAAATTCCCTTGTTTTCTGTACTAAGTACTGAATATTTTTTATAGTGAAAAACATCGATCCTGATGGCTGCGACCTTCCTATCCTACCCTCGCATATTACAGCTCAGAAGCAACATATGTGAACTTTCAATGTCAGTCAGATTGAAGTTTCTGTTAAGATGAAAAGTGAACGGAAAATTCTCATGACGGGAGCAGCATTCCAAGAAGAATAATTCCACCCACCCAATTCGATGTAGGAACATCATCATAAATAACCTTAATACCGGAAGGAAACGTCTGATGACTATTCACATTTGCTTCGTTTTTCATTCTTCATGGCCTCTCCAAAAAAAGACGAGAATATATGGGATATGATGCTCACATATCAGAATCTCATATATATGAGAGTGTGTCTGTGTGTGCGTGTATGTTGCGGCATTTGAAAGCCCAGCACATTTGCCATTGAATATATTATGCTATATAAAAATACAGTTATTTTATTATTCTAAATGTGAATTATTAGAATATTTGAATTTGCGATTTTTTGTTCTTTTTTCTTGTCCTGAAACAAGGATATTAACAAAGTCATGCCGTTATGGTTTTCTATGGCGGGCCAAATGAATGGGCAATTGGGTACACACACACTCACTCACGTTTTTATGTGGTGGAAAGGAGAGAGAGTGGGTCGCAACAAAATATTGCCTGGCTAAGCTAAATAGTGCTTTTTTGAATTATGACTTTTTGTGTGGCATTTTCCTCCCTCCCTACCGAACAAATACATGTCTACAGCATCCTGTTAAGGACCTCCATGCCAAGTTATCCCTGGTTGTAATCATCTTTTGTTAACAAAGTTGTTGTTGCTTATCGCCGCTCTTTACTAATGTTATTATTGTATTTGTTTATGGGTTTATGTTCGCCTCGATTCGGTTTACACAATGTGAATACCTGATTTGATTAATGTAATCAACATTTTGTTAGACGTCCTAATACCAACCACCCTCCATCCCTCTCGATTTCTCTTACCATAAATTCTTTATTGTGTGGCCGAGTGTTAAACTTCATATGTAGACATCAATGACCATTTGAAAAAAAAAAATAAAATAAGGCATGGGTGGATAGTTAAGGCGTATGCCCAATCACCCTCTCACCTCCCCTCTTTGACCATTCATAACTAAATCGCATATGATTTAAACAAAATTGCGTCGTCCTGGGCCACAATAAAGTCATTTTCCAGGCAAAAATAATTTCACCGCCACAATCTTGGAATTTTGCTTCATTAGAACGGGGAAACCGCCACCTTTCGCCATTGTTTTCTAATCACATAGAGGAATGCTGTTGTCCTGTGTGAACTGAATGATAGACCCAGGGAACGGGTCTGCGGAAGATGGTTTTTCCTGTGTATTAATTTAATCTTGTTAGCAATGGTCAATCAGTTGTATTTGTTTGTAAATGGCCGCTCGGCCTCCCCCTCCCCCTACCACCACCATCACCCCTTCATATGGTGTAGTCCTACTATTCAGACATGCCAGACTATTCAGCATATGTGTAAATCATAAACACGCAATAAGTTCGAAAAAGAAGGTGATTGTAAGTTATTTGTGGGAGGTTTTCCATATGGTGGAAGTCATCAGCATTTTATTTCCACATGCAATGTGGTTCGAAAAGGTTTAGTGGATTTTTTAAAAAATATTTTTTAAGAAGCAAAAATAGGCATGGATTTAAAAAAACATATTTTCAAGGAACAACAATAGGGCTATAGACAGGCGTGGATTTTTAAACAAAAATATTTTTCAAGGACCATACAAAGGTGTGCATTTTTTAAAATTAGTTTTTAAACGGATATTCAAAGGCTTGGATCTTCAGTACTAGGTTATCCTATCTTCAGTACGTTGTGCAAAATTTCGTGCCAATCGGCCTAAATTAGACTCTTTGGTGCACCATTTGCTAAAATCGGACGTAAATATATATGGGAGCTATATCTAAATCTGAACCGATTTAATTTAACTTGACACACGTTAGGCTACACCAACTTTAGTATGTTGTGCCAATTTGTGACTCTTTGATGCACAATTTGATAAAAATCGGACGAAAATATATATGGGAGCTATATCTAAATCTGAACCCAATTTCAATAGGGTTCGTGCCTGGCCCAAATAAATGAGCTGTGCCAAATTTCATCCAATTCGGATAATAAATGCGACCTTCACTTTGTTTACAATGTAACATGGACATACAGAAAGTAATTCTATGCATATTCTCAAAAGGAACCGTGGGTCTATCTCGTTTTCTTTTTCCTGTTTCCTGTACAACAATGCGGTAAAGGATATAAAAATTCGTCTAAAAAATAAAAAAACAGTGAGCGGAGCAGTATAGTCGGACGGGGCCGATCATATGATACCCTAAACAACTTCCACGAAACTATAACTTTCTGTGGTTCTATATTCTGAGCTTGGGCAATATTTCACGATATTTACAACCTCTTGACCGACTAGAGGTCAAGAAAGATTAAAAATATTCAGTACAGCCCTTCTAATCACTTGTCCAAATTCCCTTCACCGTGGGTTGTGTTGTGATGTTCGGCTTTCAATTTTGGCCTATAGATCGACTTGAAAAAAACACCAAAAAATAAGTTTTCGGTCCACTTCATCCCAAAATTAGTATCTGATCATCACCGAAAATTATAGGCGTTGTCGGTGACCATAACTTGAACCTCATGGAAAATTTCAAAGCGATCAGCGCTATATTTCCGCCCTCTAGTATGGTAATGGGTTACTAAATAATATATGAATACGTAAGCACCTATAAATATTTATGTGTAAGTCCTGCATCCGAGTACATACGACAATATAATTGGTATCAATTTAAAGGTCAACCACTCCTCTTGAACATACTATCAACTTCTCGGGTCTACGACCTTCAGGTGCAAATATATACCCCATAGAATACAAATTTTGTAATTTTTCACACAAAAGTCAGGGTCCATTTGACCGCTAAATATTGACCGATCTTTATCAAAACAGGCATACTTATTCATTGGCCCGTTCCCCTTCTCCATGCAAAAATTCGCGATGTTTGGGTCATAATTGCGGTCTCTGGAGTGACCACAAAAACCGACAAAAATAAAGTTTTTGGTCCATTTCATCCCCTAAATATTAACCGATCTTTTCCAAAAATAGGGGTCTTCATTGGCCAGAAGCCATCCTACATGCAAAATTTCGTGAAGATTGGTCCATAACTGTGGCCTGTATCGTGTTTACAAATTATAATGGACAGACAGACGGACGGACACACATGCCTAGATCGACTCAGCTATTCGAGATATGACGATCGGTATACTTAAAGGTGGATCTAGGCCCAATATTTCCTGAACTGTGTAAAGAGTATAGAAAAAAATCCTACCTCAGATCACTGATGATTTGTATCGTATACACAAAATCCGTTCACAATTTATTGCGGATTTCTTTTTTTTTTAGAAAAATAGAAACTTAGGTCTAATAGGGATGTTTTCTATATCTCATCTCAAGAATAATTAATTAATTTTTTTTCTATAGGAAAAATAAAACCATCCTCACAAATGAAGAATGTCTCCTATTTTTTCTTTAGAAGTAACTTTTTACTTCCACCTGTCATCTATCGGAGAAATCGATCTCTATCCAATGAGGAATTTTTTCATTGATAAAATCGAGCTCTATTTATTGAGGAATTTCTTTCGATAGCTTAAAGAATAATGATCGATATCATTTCACCGGCGATATTATATCTATTTTTTATATTCGATAAAAATCTGTACTCAGTAATTTCAATAGAAAAAATCACCCTTCCTTGAAAAAATAGTCATTTGGACAAATTTTTTTTTGCTATAGGAAAAAAGTCTGTCTATTGATCCAGTTTTTTTATCAATCCTTAAGAACTCGAAAATATTTTCTATACATTCCCGTTTACCTTGTCAAAATAAAGAATTTTTTCCAATTTTTTTTCTTTAGAACAAAATCTGTACTGCCACCTGACATCACGGATGTTATTTTTGATTGATCGAACGATCTCTTTTCACTGAGGAGTAATTTTATATTAGAGACTTGTCAAAAACCAAAAAGTATTTTTTTAAACCAATATTCGAGACCTGTTTCCAACAACATTTTTTTCTGTAGTAAAAAATTACTGGGAATATTTTTTTTTTAAAGAAAAATCTCATTCTATACCTCGTGAAGCTAAATATAAAAATCTATAAAAAATCAGGCAGTTCATGCCACCGCTTAACCTCGACCTCAGCGATACACTTTAATCAGTCACTCGTTCACACACGCATTTGTTCGTTGATTCACTCATTCAAACATTTAACCACTATGTCAAAAAGACATCAACTTCAAATAAATGAGAAAAAATGGCAACGACAACATGGGAGAGACACAGAGAAGTAGCGGAATGAGAGTAAGGATTCCGCATTTGATCCTTTTGTTTGCATACATAATAAATCTTGGTCTGCTTATCTGATTTGCTGAATAAAGATTTTTTGTCGTCGTCGGTGTTGTTGTTTGCAGCCAAGCCAATTTATGCCGCAGTTAACCTCCCAAACAACAAGCAACCCTCCACGAACACGTTTGATGTCGTTTCATTGTCGAGCTAAGGATAGTTGTGAGGCATACAACGTTCGTTTTTTTAACAAAAACAGATTACATTAATAAAAATCACAACAGCAAGAACTACATCTACATAAAAAACTGCTTATGTGAAGCAAATAGTAGAGGGGGAAAAAACTTCCCCCTTTACCCTGCGCGCACACACACAGCGTAATATTATTCTAAAGCAAATAGAAAATGGAAATCTGAGATTGGAAATATAAAATTGTTAGGAAAATTGTGAAAAAATATCACCATCCCGCAGAATGTAAAAAAGGCAACGGTAAAGAAAAATTATTATATGCCCCCCCTTGGATATTTATGGCATATAGTAGCCGTTAGCGCGACCCAGGGTCTGCCACTACCACCACTCGACAACATCATCATCGGTAGTTGTGTTGTAGAGCATGTCATAGCCGTGCAAATAACAAATGGACTGACTACTGCGTGAATGTTAATATGCTTAAAAGCATTGGACATTCATCAAAAGTGGAGAGGAAAAAATCACTCACACAGACACACACATCTATGCGGTGGGCATAAAAAGGAAAAATGCCAAGAATTACGAAACATACCTTACGACCTTACGAACAAACAATCAAACAAACGAATGAATGCATCACATGGTCATACATCATGGAAAAATACGCACGCACTCACAACCCCCCACCCCATACATACATACCTACATGATTACACATGTGCATGTGGATGTATGTACGTGAAAAAAGGCCATGCGAATGATTATAAACCAAAAACAGGACATTGAAGAACATAAAAAGGAGTTGGGGTTGGTGTTGAGGTTCGGATTGTGTTGTAGGAAACATCATTCCCAGTGTGTAACATTTGCTTCTACAAATCCGATGAATAAACATATCCGCACGAGCGAAAAATCGTCAGCACGGTAATTTTCTTCATATTTATTTCCTCACACCGTACGTACGTACCCCTCTCATTTATAACACACAAAAAAAGGTCCTGACGTGTATGATTGGTTGTGACCAAAGGGGAATTTTTTTCGGGGTTGGGATAAAGGTAGATGTTTGTGTGTGCGAGGATGTGTGTTTTTCTGCTTATGACGCATATTGACTGCAAACAGTGTTTGCTTGACTATAGTTTAACATACAAATGTACACAAACATTAATTTTTAATAGAAATGTGCGTAAAGTCTGTTACACAGGGATTTGCAAAGGCTAAACTGTGAAGTTGAAGAAAACAGAGTTATTAATTAGGAAGGGGAGGAGGGTGGTTTTCTAAAGAGGATAGATTTGTTGCTGCAGAAAAAAATATTCAGACCTAAGGATATTTTGTTCGAAAAAAAAAACAGTGAGCGGAGCAGTATAGTCGGACGGGGCCGACCATACAATACCCTACACAACTACCACGGAACTCTAACATTCTGCGGATTTTTATTCCGAGCCTGGATAATATTTCGTGATAGTTCCACCCTCTTGACCGTTCTTTATCAAAACAAGTATGCTTATTTTTAGCCCGATCCCCTTCTCCATGTAAAATTTAAACGTTCGGCCATAATTGCGCTCTATGGAGCGAGCAGAAAAAATGATAAAAATTAAATATTACCAATAGGGGTCTTCATTGGCCAGAACCAATCCTACATGTAAAATTTCGTGAAGATTGGTCTATAACTGTGGTCTGTATCGTGTTTACAAATTATAATGGACAGACGAACGGACACACATGTCTAGATCGACGCAGTTAGTCGAGATATTACGATCGGTATACTTAAATGTGGGTCTAGGACCAATATTTCGCGGCGTTACAAATTCTTGGGGCTGCAAAAAGCTATAATACCCTGACAACATAGTTGTGTAGGGTATAAAAAATAACTAAGAAATTTACTATGTAGGTAAAAATAGCCCGTAGGTCTGAAGAACTTTTTTCATCTATAGAGCTAAATAAGTGTGGACTGTGGTTTTTTAACCAGAAAAAAATATTCCTCAGGGCTGGGTTTTTTCTCATATAAATCAATCGACTGTGTTGCGTAATTTCTTCTATAGAAAAAAAATACAGCCATAGTACCCCGAGATTTTTATTTATAAAAATACGGCCCAGATTGACTGAAATTTTATTTATGAAACAATTGGTCTAAGTTCACTGAGAATTAAAAAAATATGGCCGAACTTAGTCCTCAGCATGCTGAGTTTTTTTTTTCTATAAAAAAAATCGAACTCAGTTCAATCAGGACCTATTTTCTATAAAAACAAATCCGACCTTAGTTCACTTTGTCATGACCCTGTTTGTAGTCAAAATCCGATCTCAGTTGGGATCTTTGTCTATAACAAAATCCGACATTCGTTCACTGATTATAATTTTTCTATGAAAAAATCCGACCTCAGTTCACTGAGATTTATTTTCTATTAAAAATGAACCTCAATCAGATATATACCGAAATAGACCTCAAGTTTCTTTGGACCATATCCGTTTGAGATAATTTGAAGTCGAGCTACAATCAAATCAAATATCAACCGAATGGAGTGTCCTATTTGATCCATCGTAGCATTTTTACTAAACCTACTTTAAATTCGATAAAATGCGAAAACGTTTGAATGATTGTAATTCGAGTATGAAAGGAATGGAGTGCCCGATTTAATCTATTGAATGCACATATGAGGATACGAAACAAAAACCCCCATTCAAATAAGGTCGGATCTTTCACACTGAGTAATTATTCCTCTATAGACCAAAAAGTCCTCAGCAGACTGAGAAACTTTTTCTCTGAGGAAAATGAGAGTCCTCAGCAGACTGAAAAGATCCTCTGTTAAATATTTTCTAAAGAAAACTTCCGTCGTACACTGAGGTATCATTTTATACAGAATAAATTCTTCGGCACACTGAGTACTCTTTTTATAAAGGAAGTTGTGACCACACCTATGATTCCTTTTTCATATAGAAAAAAAAGTCCTCTAAAGACTGATTTTTCAATAAAAAAATCTTTTGCCAACACATCTCAGTTTAATACTTTTCTACAGAGAATTTAATGAGTACCCTAAATAAACTCTAAAACTCCGATTTGTATTGATCGTAAGATTTCTACCAATCCCAGATCAAGTTCGAAAATGGCTCTTGTCCGTCCACCACCTGTGGTACTTCCCTCACAGGGGTATTGCCTATGAAGCGATCATGGGTATTGCCTATGAAGCGATTTAATCAATCCAAGTTTGAAGATGGTGTCTGCAGGGCAAATTTTTCTGAGCCATTATATGAAGGTATAGGTTTACTGCTTCGGTTATGTCGGCTATATAGATTAATATATTCTGGTACCTCCCCACAATCTACATATAAATACACTTAATAAAAACAATTGATCTAACTCGACACTAGACTGCAATTCCGTTGACCTCCGCAAACCAAAATAAAATACAAAAGTCAGGATAAGTGTTTACTTACATATCATCATATCATGAGCTGATATCATACATAGGTCTGTAAAGTTTCTCAGAAAACCAATTTTTCTATAGAAACACTGCCTCATTCCTTCGTTAACTGAGTTAGGCAAAAATCTGAGGATTTTTCGTGTATAAAAAAATACAAACTAAGTTTATGGAGAATTTCTCTAAAAATTGGACATCGAGTCAATGAGGACTTTTTCTAACGAGAAAAAATCGACCTCAAGTCAATAAGGATTTTTTTCCTAAAGAAAAAATCCGACCTCTTCATTAGAAAAGCTGTAGACATCAGTTCACATCCTTCAGAATTTTTTTATTGCTTTTTTTTAATCAAAAACATTGGCCTATAATTATTTTATAATCCTTCATTATCCGTTTTTCAGCTATCCACTTGACAAACTTCATTATACGGATTTATGTTAATTTTTCATAATTTTCTTGGTCAAATTTGACAAATTCAAAATTATGCCAAATATTTGTCGATGTATACTAGCTGGTTGGTTGGTTGCCCGAATGCTTGTCAATCACAAATATGAGCCTGAACGGCAGTTCATCATACTACGATGTTAGGATGGCAAAGACAAAGGACAATGGATAAATGAATGGCTAAGTGGGCAAACAAAATATAAATAGATGGATAGATAGATGATGAAAAATTGGAAAAAAATTAATATTGCCTAGCTTTATCCTGACCCCTTTCCATCATTTTGGCTATTTGATAGATTTATCATTTTAAAGGAATAAAAGGAAAGGATAACCCGGGGTTAGTATTCATATAGGAGTGTAAAATGTAATCTCAGGCATATTTTTCTTTACATCTCCATTGAACTGTTTTCATCAGTTGTCCATCCTTTTGGAAGGTCATTAATATTCCCGGAAAATGCAGAAATCGTAATTGACATTGATTTGTTTCCCCTTAGCTGGAAGAGATGGAGTTGAAGTTGGTCCTACGAAGGACCAATTCATTTATTATTGCAAAATAGAAAATTTATGGTAATATCCATTTAATTCAATAGAAAAGCTTCAAATCAAGCAAGGCAGGCAGGCAGGCCTTCAACTGGAAACGGGAAGTTGATGAGGTCTGTCTGAGCCACGGGTTAGATGTTTTGAATAATGAGAACGCTGTTGTGCGTACAGCTCAATGAAGCCAATCATGGAACTTTTTGTTGTACTTCTTGTTTTTAGAAAATAAAAGTTTTTGTATTGGGGAAATTATTAAAATATTGCTTTAAATAGATTAGCCTAACTTCGAAGCTACCTCTTACACTCCCTCTCTCCGTCCCAGCCGGAGATGTTGTATGTGATGTGGTGGCGCAAATACGAGATTAGAATGTTTCATCAGTTGATTTTTTCCAAAGTTATGCTCCAGTGCTATTGGGATTGGATAGATGGATGGATGTTCGGATGGACGGACGACCGGATGGATGTTTGGATGGATACGTCGTAATGCGAAATTTTGTTATAACTAGAAGGAAGTGGCAGTCAATCACGGAGCGTAGAGGCTGGGGGTTGGATGGAGGTTATGGAAATTGTATTTTGTTGCTGCTGCTGTTGTTATTGTGGTTATTATTATTTATTTAGCTCATGTTTTTTGTTGCTGTTGGGCTGGTTGGCTGGTGTTCTTGTTGTTGCTGCTGTTGGCTTTGTATGCCCACAAGCGCCACATTATGTTAAACTCATTACGTTAACGAGCTCTATTGTAAAGTATAAAAGGATTATTAACAAATCAGTGGTTTTTTGTACCCGTCGAACCATCTAACCAGCAAACGAACGAATGTCCGACCACCAACCAAACAACCCGTCAAGAGCACTAACATTACTGTTGCTCAGCTCATTGTCAAGCCCAAACCCAACAACAGCAACAACAATAAAAGTTCATACCCCTAAATCTACCCGTAATCGTTATTTCAAGCGTAAACAACATACGCGTAACCGCAGATTTTTATCTGCATTAAAAAACCCCGTCACCATCGTCCCCAACCCAAAACACGCACACGTTCGAACTAAACTCAACAAACGACATCCATCCATCCACACCAAATACAAAGGAGCTGCACAACAACAAATGGAAGGAAAGGGGTTTAAACATTAGCCACGCTGCCAGTAAGTATGTTGACAAATAAATCAAAAGATCTCATCTTTTGCGGCTGGTGCTTCGCAGGCATGCTGGCAGCCTTTCTTGATGAGGGAGAGTTGGGGGCGAAAAAAGGTCATGTAACTCTCAGCCTTTTGATCTCTAATTGAGCAAATTAGCTTAGCGAATAAAGACAACAATGTCACATAATGTCATAAACACACACCCGCGCACTCACCCACTGCCATGCGAACCCCAAACATAAAAATAATTGAAGTAATGCAGTTTGATGGAACAATGAGGAGTTATTTTTTAAATTCTATCATCAATCTAAACGCCCACAATAATTATTTGGAAATAAGTATGGGGAAATTTTATAATTGGATTAACGATCTGGCATGTGACCTGTAACTTAGATAGGAATTTTGTATCATCTCCAATTTGTCCAATTAAAAAAATCAGTCCAATAAGGCGAATTTTTTTCTATCGAAAAAATTCCTCAGTGAACTAAAGTCGGATTTATTCTACAGAAAAAAATCGATATGAAATTAATGCCCAGTGAACTGAGGCCGAATATTTTACTATAGCAAAAGTCCATAGTAACAAAGGACTTTTTTTTCTATAAAAAAAGAAACATCGCAGTAACATTTTCACTATAAACAACACTTCTCCATAATCGGTCGGATTTTTTGTTTATAGAAAAAACTTCCTAAGTGACCTACGGTCAGATTTTTTCAATAGAAACAATTCCTTAGTGAACTGATGGTCACATTTTTCCAATAGAAAAAAACCTCAGGAACTTTGGTCGGATTTTTATATAGAAAACAATTTCTCAATGAACTGAGGTCGGATTATTTTCTATAGTCAGTGACAAAATTCCTCAGTGAACTGAGTTTAGATTTTTTCAATAAAAAATCGTCAGTCAACTGAGGTCGGATTTTTTTCTATAAAAAATCCTCAGGGAACTGAGGTCGAATTATTTTCTCTAGGAAAACATTCCTAAGTAAACTGAGTTTGGATTTTTTCCTATAGAAGGGAATTACTCAGTAAACTGAGGTCGGATTTTCTTTATAAAAAATCGAAAGTCAGGTTAAATTTTTTCTATAAAAAAATTCTCATTTTTTATTTTTTAAATCTTTAGTGAATTGAGGGCCGACTTTTTTCTAAACAAAAACCCCCTTGAACTCTGGTCTAATTTTTCCTATGTAAAAAAATCCTCATTGAACCGAGGGCCGATTTTTTTCTATAAATAAATCGTCAGTCCACTGAAGCCGGATATTTTTATAGAAAAAATTCCTCAGTATCATGAGGACTCGTTTTTTAGAAAAAATCCTCAGAACGCTGAGGACTCTTTTTTCTTTAAAAAAAATTCCTCAGTACGCTGAGGATTCGTTTTTCTATAGAAAAAATCCTCAGTACGCTGATAATTCGTTTTTCTATAGAAAAACTCCTCAGTACGCAGATGTTTCTTTTTTCTATGGTAAAGAATCCTCAGTACGCTGAGGATCCTTTTTTCATGAAAAAAAAATTCCTCAGTACGTTGAGGACTCTTTTTTCTATAGAAAAAATCCTCAGTTCCTCCGTGGACTCTTTTTTTCTATAGAAAAAATCATCAATACCACTGAGGACTCTTTTTTCTATAAAAAAATCATCAGTGCGCTGAAGACTGTTTTTCTATAGAAAAAAAAAATCCTCAGTACGCTGAGGTTCTATAGGAAAAACCCTCAGCACGCTGAGGACTCATGTTTTTAGAAAAAATTCTCAGAACGCTGAGGATTCTTCTTTCTACAGAAAAAAATTCCTCAGTAACTTGAGGACTCTTTTTTCTATAGAAAAAAATCCTCAATAGCCTGAGGACTCTTTTTTCTATAGAAAAAATTCATCAGTACCACTGAGGACTCTTTTTTCTATAGAAAAAAATCCTCAGCACGCTGAGTCTCTTCCTTTCTATAGAAAAAGAAGACTTTTTTCTATAGGAAAAATCCTTAGAAACTCTATGAATTCTTATATAGAAAAAAATATTCCTGAGTACATCTGAGCACTCTTTTTCTAGAAAAAAAAATACTCAGTACCACTTACGATTTTTTTCTATAGAAAGAAATCCTCATGATCTCTGAAGACTTTTTTGAATAGAAAAAAATTTCGTAGTATCTCTGAGTATTGTTTAGAAAAAGGTCCTCAGTCTCACTGAGAACTCCTTTTCCTACAGAAAAAATCCTCAGTCTCACTGCAACAAATTGTCAATTTTCTTTATGTCATTTTAAATTTGTCCTTTAATTTTTAACTCCTCATTTAATTTTCCATGCACCTCCTATCTAAGTCCTCACACAAAAAAATAATTTGACATTTGACAAAAATGTAAACCTCAAAACCTTATTAAAATTTGTTATTCCCTCTTTCTAATGACTGTGGCCGTCAACCGAGAAAAATTACTAGAGCAATGATAATATCAATGACCTCAAAAAGAACTTCGTCGACAACGAACACACAACCTGTATGATAAATATTTTAAATGATGTGGAAAAAGAAGAAGAAAAAGCGTAGAGAGAAAAACAAAACTCTTTACAAATGTCCACAAAATCGAAAAACTTTTTGAAATTAAAGGACAAAAAGCGGGCTCTTCATTTCCTAAACCACAGCAGGAGGAATAACAGCAACAAGATATCCATCAAACCAACCAACTAACTGACTGACTGATGATGTTGGTAGGTGGTTTGTTTGGTTGGTTTACCCGATCCACAACCGACCATCAACCTAAATTCATTTTGTCATCAATTAATCATTTGTTTACCTTATTTGTAGTTGTGGTGGTGTTGGCATCATAAACATTCAACAAAAACAAGAACAGGAGCTAAACATTACCCTGCAACCCCCCTCTCCCTCTTTAGAAGGATATTAGAATGTCGAAGGCAAAGTTTTGCAACACATCATCTCATTTCATTTTTGTTGTACATCATCTTGACTGTAATTTAGTTATAGCTACACCTAGCCGGGTCATATTTAACTAGAGACCACATCCACACGTACATTCTCCCACATAGCCCAACAACACACACACATTCATTACTTATAGTATTACCGGTCCTTGGGTTGATGAGGTATAACCTTAGTATCCCACCCCCAAGTCAACTAATTTACATTCCACATCAGTGAAACTGTGTCATTGACCACTTGTCACTTTTCCCATAGTTGAGGCATTGTTGTTCAAGTTCTTGATGTTGCTGTTACTGCTCCGGTATCTATCCTTCCATATTCTATTATTTTGTGGATCCTTAGCACACTCACCTGTACATGGAAAGGCAGGTATCGACCAAGCAAACCAGCCAGTCAGGCATTACTTCATTTCCTTACCTTTATGCATGGGAATTTGTCATGTTCGTCGTTCGTTGCAAGGATGATAGTGACATTCTCTCCACTGCCATTGCAGCTCCACATAATATGCCTCTGACATAGCCCTGGTCATAGTTTCCATTACCGACATTGTCGGAATTGTTGGCACATTAGTTTAGTTGCTGCAATAGATAATCTGCAACAGCAGGACAATGGACAATACAAACAGTGACAAGAGAAGGAAAAAAGGACTATAAGAAAAAAGAGTTCTCAAGGACCTGAGGAATTTTTTCTATTCAAAAAAGTGTCCCCAAGGACTTGAGGTATTTTTTCTATTAAAAGAGTGCTCAAGGACCTGGGGAATTTTTCCTATAGAAAAACATCCTCAGTGGTGCTGGGGATTTTTTTCTTTAGAATAACGATCCTCAGAGACCTGAGGACTTTTTTCTTAAACACCTAAGGATTTTTTTTTTTTTGGGGAAAAAAGAGTCCTCAAGGACCTAAGGCATTATTTCTATAGAAAAAGAGGCTCTTAAAGACCTGATATATTTTTTCTATAATCCCCAAGGGCCTGAGGTTTTTTTTTTTTTCGACGGGAATCCTCAAGGATAAGAGGATTTTTCTATAGTAAACAAGTTCTTAAAGTACTCAAAAATGTTTATAGGAAAAACGAGACTTCAGTAGCACTGAGGAATTTGTCTATAGAAAAAAGAATCCTCAGTAGGACTGAGAATTTATTTCTATAGGAGAAAATCCTTAGGAGTTTTGGGAAATTTGTTTCTTAAAAAACAAAACTACCGATAGTACTGGGGATTATTTTCTATCCTCAATGTTCGGAGGCTTTTTCTCCATCCTTGTCTCCTTTATTAATTTAATAAATATTTGTATTGAAACATATCTACATGACTCACTGTCATCATAATGTTGGAGAACACCTTAAAACTTACCATAGATATCAAATATAGCTGTTGTTCTATGTAGAATGGCCATTACCTCTCTCTTCCTACAATATTACTAGTAGCAGTTTTGGTGACACAGTGACAACGCTTTAGGTTTAGGTTAGGTAAAGTCATTTTTCCTCATCAAATAACCGGGCCACACTTAGATTCATTGCTGCACACCACCTTAACATTTAACATTGTGTTGGCAGACCATCTTCCATCTCTTCACATCATCACCTCACCTCATAGCTCATCTCTCGATGATCTCTACGAGCTTCACATTAAATTTTTTTCATACCACACGTTAATTTTTTTCGAAGTCATTCCATTCAAGCAAAAATATCATCAGCACACACACACACATAGATACATAGTTCCATCATTCATCTACGTAAACATCTAGACAAGTATATATTCGCACATATACGTAGATAAAGTCAAGATCGAGGGTACACAGAAACGGTATATTTTTCCAAATAAATATAATTCTGAGTACCTCCGAGGTCACATTTTTCTATAGAAAAACAAATCTTTAGTCTCACTGACGACCCATTGTTTCTATAGAAAAGATTCCGCAGTCTCACAGAGGACTCTTCTATAGAAAAATTTCCGCAGGAAAAAATCCTCATTCTCACTGTGGACTATAGAAAAAAATCCTCAATCTCACTGAGGACTCTTTTTTCTATATAAAAAACCTGTTTTCTTTTTTTCTATAGAAAAAACAAATACTCAGTATGCTGAAGACTCTTTTTTTACGGAAAAAAATTCCTCAGTTCCTCTGAGAACTCATTTTTCTATAGAAAAAATTCCTCATTTCCTCTGAGGACTCCCTTTCTAGTCTGAGGACTCTTTTTTTCTATAAAAAAAAATTCCAGAGACACAGACAAGACTTTTTCTATAGAAAAAATCCTCCGTACGCTGAAGACTCTTTTTTACAGCAAAAAATTCCTCAGTTCCTCTGAGAACTCATTTTTCTATAGAAACAATTCCTCATTTCCTCTTTCCTTTCTTTTTTTCTATAAAAAAAAAAAAATCACAGTTCTTTTTTTATAGAAAAAAAAATTCCGGACTCTTTATACTTTTTATAGAAACAAATTTTTAGGGCCCCTGAGAACTCTTTTTCTATAGAAAAAATTCGCAGGACCCCTGAGAACTCTTTTTCTATAGAAAAAATTCTCAGGAACCCTGAGAACTCTTTTTCTATAAAAAAAATTCTCATAGAAAAATTCTCAGGACCCCTGAGAACTCTTTTCTATAGAAAACAATTCTCTTCCTTCGTCCTGTGTATCTCGACCTTTCTTCCAAACATCCCCAAAATTTGTCAGATGTTTAGAAGGCAACACATTACAACAACATCAAAAACATACATACACATGTACATCTCCATGTATTATTGTTGTTGTTTTGATTGTCGTTTGTGTCAAGATATACCTGCGACATGCTTGAAAATGACACTCTCAAAGCTTGAGCTCTGTCTGGCGGCAGGAATCAACTTCCACAGATATGTATCCCACACATACATATACACCCATACATCTTCAGACATTCACCTACACATGCTGTTTTGCAAAGAATGCAGGAGACACAAGGTGACCATAGAGAGACATTGAGGCACACATTAATGTGTCTCCTCCTAGATCCTTGCTGTTGTCCTGCATATTTTTGTAAACATTTGCCATAAACCTGGGCTGTGTGTATGTATGTGTGTGTGCTGCTGCCTTTAACTCTTCTGTGGTGTGTTTATGCGACTTTTTTGCATTTTTTTTGTCTTTTTTTCTTTTCTTCTTTATTTGTTTTGTTTTTTGTTCTCCTTCTCTATGTATTTTTCTGTGTTCTTGTTCTTCTTCTTCTAGGATGGACAACGTGGTCATTTAGAGGGCCTAGCATCCGTTTATTGTGAATTGTTAATGGCTCCCTTCGGAGATATTTTAAGTGCTTTAGAAAATGCCAGACAAGCAGCATGGGCTGAACGCAGTCCCATGAATCCTGCCGGCGGCAGTGGGAGTAGCGGTAGCGGTAGTGGCAGTGGCGTAAGTGGTGGCATTGCCACACAACGACACCACGGTCATCGTGGCAATTCCAGCCGTGGTGGTCATCTACCAAATAGTCATAGTCAGCCCATATATGTGCCAGGAAAATATTCGGTATGTATGTTAGAAGCTACCAACCTAACCAAACAACCAAACAACCAACCAACCATCCAAACCTAACTGCCCTCACCCTACCCCATCTCCCAATATCACTAACAGAATATCATCGGAGAGTCAGCATCTTTTTACCTCATCTCATCCTCCTAGCTAACCACAATATTCCCCATAACAGCATCATGTTTTTGTCCACAACCTGAACCTATCAACCGAAACTATTACAACTTGGCTCCAAGACTTTCCCTTCTCCCCCTGCCCCATAAAATGACCAGAAGTTGGAGCAGATGAAAGACTGCCCTTGAATGGTATTGAATAACTTTTTTTTTTATTTTCATTTCGATTCGAATCGGTTGATTTTTTTATTTGTCTGATTTGATTTTGGATTGTTGTTGTCGGTCGGTCGGTCGGTCGCTCGTTTGGTCTGTCTTATTCCCATTTGGCCCTGATTGTGAATTCTATTTTTGTGGAGCGGAAAAAAACACAACACAAATTCAATAATCTCAAAATATATTCCGGCCATGGTTGCCAATAATATTCCCTGGCCTAAAAAAAGATGTTATGATGCATGTTTGTGTGTATTGGTGTGAGTGCGTGCGTGCGTATGTGTTATGCCGGTGTTTGCAAAATATTCGCTATGTAAATGTTTATGTGTATGGCTTTATTTTTTCTTTGCATGTATATGTTTGTCTGCTTCTATGTCTGTCTGTATGTTTGTGTATGTGTTATGTTTTTTATTTTTGTTTTTCTTATTGGAATTTTTTTTCGAATGTTTGGTTTTTGTTCCTCTACCGGGCCTAAGAGCCTGCCAGCCTGTTCCAAGAGTGCCAAAAGGTGGCGACGTTTTTGATTAAGTGTTAGCATAAACATACATCATAACAACAACAAAAAACGGGGAGGGGTACACAACTACATTTGTGTGGGAATATGTGTGTGTATGTACATATGTAGTACGTGTTGACACGAATACTGTTCCACGAGTTCCGCAAAGATACCACAAATGGGAGTTAATGAAATTTTTTTTCATGGTCTTTACAAAGGAGAGGATTTTTTAAAAATTATTTTTCAAGGTTTGGATTCAAAGGCTTGGATTTTTTAAAAATTATTTTTCAAGGCTTGGATTCAAAGGCGTGGATTTTTTAAAAATTATTTTTCAAGGCTTGGATTCAAAGGCGGGGTTTTTTTAAATTATTTTTCAAGGCTTGGATTCAAAGGCGAGGATTTTTTTTTATTATTTTTCAAGGCTTGGATTCAAAGGCGTGGAATTTTTAAAAATTATTTTTCAAGGCTTGGATTCAAAGGCGTGGAATTTTTAAAAATTATTTTTCAAGGCTTGGATTCAAAGGCGTGGAATTTTTAAAAATTATTTTTCAAGGCTTGGATTCAAAGGCGTGGATTTTTTAAAAATTTTTTTCAAGGCTTGGATTCAAAGGCGTGGATTTTTTAAAAATTTTTTTTTCAAGGCTTGGATTCAAAGGCGTGGATTTTTTAAAAATTTTTTTTCAAGGCTTGGATTTTCCTCTACAATTAAAATTTTCCCTCTACATTAAAACCCTCTCAGACATGCAACATAATCCTCTCCCTAACACCTACCGACTAGCCCGACTAGTCAATCGGTTAAACAAATTCGAAAAGAAGATTCTATATTTATTTCAAATGGAAAATCGTCTTGTTCCGAACACCCCCCTCCACAACTTTTCTTCACGTTACGACAACATTTATTTAGCAGTCATCTCTTCCACATGTATGAACCGAACATACACATCTTGTTTCGATTTGTTTCCTTTTTTGTGGGGATTGCGAACTTATTTGTAGCTTGGTTTTTCTGGTTCCGTTAACAATTCCCAGGATGCCTCAAAAGAATGTACCAAAAAGGAATCCAAAAGAGAAAAAAAACAGCCAACCGAATAGGAATGGAACTCCAGCGAACAATAACGTTGACTTTGTTGAACGTTTGCCGAACAGAGGCGGCGATGGCAGCATACCTCGGAATATGCAGAGTACAAAAGGCAATGACGTTGGCTGGCGATATCCAACGTGTGTGGCTCTAGTGTTGACATGCCCTTTAGGGGATTATCTTCTATCATCCTGAGTTTTGCCATAGAAGAAGACAGTACTAAGCGACTAACTGACTGACTGCAATCAGCTGACTGACTAAGCAGGAACAAAACGTCAAAGACTTGGAAAAACAACAAAAATAAAAATAAACACTTCTTCAATTTCTTGCATTTCTTACCTTTGCCTTGCCTTGCAGGGTCTTTGTAATTCCTAACCATAAACAAAATACGGGGGGAACCATGTTCCGGCATATGAAGTAGATAGACGATACATGTATGGGGGAGCTTGAGCCATTTCTAGTTGGTTTCCTTTTCTCTTGTTATCAGCAGGCAATGTGTAGTACAGAGGTAATATGTGTGTGTGGGAGTCTTGTAAAATGTGTCCTTTTTGGTTCCATCTTCCACCTTTGAGCGGCGTTGTCGTTGTTTGGCTGCATTTTAATGCAAAACAAGCAAATTGTTTTCTCCTCTTCGTTTTTTTCAAGTTGAGGCTACACAACTTGACTTGGCAATAAAAAACAACGACACCAACCTAACTGAACTTCAAAACTCAAACACGAAATACTTCTTAGTCCCAAAAGAGGGGACTGAACACCCACACATGCCTACAGATATACATACAGTGGAACCAAAAGGCGATTGGGACACACACTCTGGAATCTGTTGGGTACGACTTCCACTGAATAATATTTGAGCTTGATTTTTAGAAAATTTAAAAAACCCACTACCCGTTTTTTTGTTTATCTAGTCTCTATCAAGGTTCCACTGTCCTACATAACTCCTTCTAAATTTTTCGGTATTACGTTTGTGTTACAAAAAGGCTTGTATTTTTATTTTGGTTTATTTCTCTTTTTTTCTCATTTTCTGTCCCCAAGCAAATATTCACAAGAAAAGGATGACGGTGATGAGCATGAAGTTCCCGTAGACATGTGTGAATATCATCAAATATTCCTTCTTTGGTACATAAGTGTCCTTTCACTTTGGCTTAAACAT
>NW_026878778.1:0-24408 GCF_032173495.1 Musca vetustissima | reverse complement strand
TATTTAACAGCATAGGGGACTTAACAAAAATTGTATTTTTCGTATTACCTAATTTGGGTTAATTTTCCGGTATAATCGGTGATGATACCTTAAGATAAGTTGGCGCAATAATAGACAGAAAAAACGATCTTCTTATAGTAGGAAAATACGAAATTCCTCTAAAAGCTCGTTTCTCGTCAGATGATAGAATCAACTCTTTATTAGGTAAATACTCAAAACTTTTTGAACCACTTAGTGGTAATAAATTGATCGATACCAGCATACGCGCGGAAATAAAGACATCAACATCTGAACCTATTTATAGTAAAAGTTAACCTTACCCTGCTTGTATGAGAGAGGTAGTCGAAAGACAAGTAAACGAACTGCTTGATGCTGGAATAATACGTTCATCAAAGAGTCCATACAACTTCCCAATTTGGATTGTTCCGAAGAAACCAAAACCAAACGGAGAAAAGCTGTATCGAATGGTAATTGATTACAAAAGGTTGAATACTATTACAATCGCTGACACGTACCCCACCTCTGATATCAATGCAACACTTTGTAGTCTCGGCTAGGCTAATTATTTTACAACCATAGATATTACATCGGGTTTTCATCAAATACCGATGAAAGAGTCCGACATACAAAAAACAGCTTTTTCCACTATGAATGGAAAGTATGAATATCTGCGTTTACCATTCGGCCTGAAGAAAGCGCCCGCTATATTTCAACGAATGATTTATGACGTATTAAAACAATTAATAGGTAAAAAATATTATGTTTATATAGACGATATAATTGTTTTTGGGAAAAGTTTACATGAATTTTTAGATAATGTGGAAAAGGTGTTCATCCGCCTCATGGATGCCAACGTAAAACTAAATTTGGAAAAACCATGCTTCCTCGAAAGGGAAGTAGAATTTCTTGGCTATATAATAATCCCAGATGGGGTAAGAGCCTATTTAAAAAAGTGGAAGCAATAAAAATTATCTTGCCTCCACAAAATTTAAAAGAATTGAAAAGTTTTCTTGGTATGACCTCTTACTATAGAAAATTTATAAGAGATTATGCCAAGACAGTAAAACCATTAACTAACTTAACTAGAGGTGAAAATGCGAGAATACGTGCTAATGCTTCAAAGAGAGTCAAAATAGAATCGGATGAAGAGTCTCTTAAGCATTTAGAGAATTAAAACAGTTCTTGGTTTCTGGCAGATTACGAAAAGCCATTCAATTTAACTACTGAAGCATCAACCTACTCCATAGGAGCAGTGCTGTCACAAGGGCCTATTGGTGATGACGGGTCCATTCCTTACATCTCGCGATCACTTAATAAATCAGAGGAAAATTATGCAACCATGAGCTGAGAAAGAGCTCCTGGCCATTGTTTGGGCCCTTGATAGCACTGTGCTACAAAATAACTAAACATTTTTTTCAGGGGTTCTAATGTACCAATTCTGTTTAGTTGGAGTGCCCGGACCGTGAAACTTGTACAATAAACATTGCCTACAATAAATAGTGCATCCCTAATTGATGTGCTTAAAATAAATTTAAATTCTAATGTAATAAACGGTATCAAAATCCCGGAATCCCCTAATCATTTTTATAGGTACAGGATCCGAATAACACAACGAATGGTTGAGGATGTTACGTTAACCGATAGAATTTTCAACATCATAGAACAGGAACATAAACGTGCTCATCGCAACGCACGTCAGAACTGGGAGCAAATTCTTGAGAAACTTTATTTTCCCGCTATGTCAAGGCAAATTCGAGAATACATTAAACAATGTGAAACCTGTAAGATAAACAAGTATGACAGATATCCTTCAAAACCACATATGCAACCCACTCCAATTCCGAATTATACCTGCGAAATCCTTCACATTGATATTTTTGATATAGAAAAACAGAAATTTCTAAGTTGTATAGAAAAATTAACTAAATTTGCAAAATTATTTCCAATTAAAAAATGTCAAAAGGTCATCTCCATTTTTAAAAATGATGTTAACTATTGTTCTCCATTATTTTACCGTTCCGCGTGCCTTAGTTATGGACAACGAGCGTGGATTTTTGACCCCCTTGTTATAAACTACATCCGGTACTGAAATGCATCAAACGCCGAAGCAGCGTAATGAGGTAAATGGACAGGTGCATTCCACTTTGATTGAAATTTAGCGTTGTCTTTGTAAAGAGCTCCCTAGACTGACCCCTGAGGAACGTGTCCCTATAACCGTGGATAGGTATAACAACACCATACATTCAGTTAAGAAGCGAAAAACTGCTAATATTTTCCTTAATAGAACTGACAGAATAAATTATCAAGAGTTGTCAAACTTTAGGGAATGCACATACGACTATATTAAGGCTCTTCTACTACATGAACATGAAACCAGATATGCTAGAAACAACAAAACTCGCTCGCCCCCACATGTTTTCACTATTGGTGACGAAATGTTTATATCTAACAAACAAATTAAAAGCAAAGAAAAACCAATATACAAAAAAGAAATTGTTTCTCAAGATAGAAACGTTACTGTAATTACACAGAGCGGAAAGAAATTCCACAAATCTGACATAAAAAATTTCTAATAATAAATTGGTCAAGAGGTAAGATGGCTCATTCATAGATATCTGGTCCCGGGTGGTTTGGGTGCAAATTGTTCAATATTTGTATACGATACATTACACTGGTTCAATTCCAGTTTTCTCGGTGGTTCGAGGGATGGTTTTCGAAGTAGTTCAACTCCACCAAGAATCTATGGATTTAATTGACGGTGAAGGTGCTCATGCCATGAGTAGGCTGTAGCAAAGGCTACAGGCTATAACTAAATGGGATTGAAATGACCCTTTCTATGTCATCTGAGTTCACGCCTGCATAAATATTACAAAAGAAAAAAATAAGAATGAAAATGAATATTACCCACAAAAATGTAAACCCACACAGGGTTCATAAACAAAAAAATTACATATAATAAGGGCCACAAACAAAAGAAACAAGTAAAAAAGCGTTAAGTTCGGCCGGGCCGAATAATACATATAACGACAATTCTTCCAATCGATTGTTGTAAACCAAATAGAAATTCAGCAATTTCAATGGGGGTTTTCCTAAAAACTCAAAACCATAAAATCTTGACATATATTATTAACGCATGGTACGGTGAAACATGTGTATAAAATCCTGAAAATACTCCAATTTAGAGGGCAGTATTATATTTGAGGCGTACTAAAGCGGGACCAATATTGACAACATTGTGTAGGAATTAGCAACTACTTGGAGTTTTCATTATATAAGGGGTTAGGCCTAATTAAGGGCCGATGTAGCTCAAGTTCCAAGCTAATAGTTTAGTTTTGAATCCCAATACCGTCCTTCAGGCTAAATATTAAATAGGAAGGATGTTTTATATAGGACCTGGTCGTAAATGCGGGTCGATACAGTTGATTCTCAAACCTCACGTTTTAGTTTTTATGTCGATATCCTCCGAGAGAAAAATTATTACAACATATGGCTAAATCGACTAAATCGTTTTAGAATTCCATACTATGTGGGCTATGAACTGTTATATGGGACTACTCCTAAAAGGGGTTGACTATTAATAATTATTGGTAGGGAGATTTGTTTCCATATACGGCTACAAAATACGAAATTTCAGTGATTTCGGTTGAAAAACGCTGAGAACCTCAAAATGCCGAAATTTGGGGGTACCATTATAATGGACTTATATTTATAATTTTTAATGGAGATATTTGGTACCCCATAAGAACCCAATGTACCAAATTTCAGCGAATTCGGTTGAAAAACGTGCTCCAGAACCCGAAATACCGAAAATTGGGGGTACCCTTATATGGAGGGGTACCAGAAAAAATTGACCTATATTCATAATTTTTTGTGGAGTGATTTGGAACCTATTAGGAACTCAAAGTACTAAATTACAGCCAATTCGGTGGAAAAATACGATCAAAACCCCCAAACTATTGAAAATTAGGAGGTACCGTTATATGGGGGCTACCAGAAAAAGTGGACCTATATTTATATTTTTTGGAGAGACATTAAGTACCCAATAAGAACACAATGTACCAAATTTCAGCGAATTTGGCTGAAAACGCGCTCAAGAACCTTAAAATACCGAAAATTGGGGGGTACCCTTATATGGGAGCTATGCCTAAACGTTTACCGATATATCCCATCTTCGAACTTGACCTGCCTGCAGACAAAAGACAACCCTATGAAAAATTTCAGTACCCTATCTCAATTCCTTCGGAAGATAGCGTGATTACAACAGACGGACGGTCATGGATAGATCGTGGATACCCTCCACCAGGTACTTGAAATAAAAATATAGGGAAAATACCAAAAAGTGGACTTATGTCGACATTTCCACGAACCGGTTATATAAACCACAATGTAAGCTATAAAACAAATTTCAGAAATTTTTAATGGACAATTATTCTCTCAGTTTTATGTATAATGAGGGCATATGCACTTTGACACGGTTAAAAAGGTTCTAGTTCCATGTTTCTTTGGATCAATTTTGTTTCAGAAAATTTCGATTTCATCCAAACTTTGGCCATCTTCCAAATTTAGTTCAAGTTCGAAGATGGGGAACATCGGTCCACTCATTCTGGGACCTCCCACACAGGGGCTAGGCCTAAATACGGGTTATAGTTCATATATAGTTCATTATCGAACCGTAAGTTCTAGTTTTTCATCTCGATATCCTTCGCAGGTGAAATGATTACAACAGAGTGTTAGAACCAAACCTAAAACGCGGAAAAACAGATAATTATTTCAATATAAACAAGTAACAAGTGAAAAAGCGGTACGTTCGGCCGGGCCGAACTTTGGATACCCTCCACCATAATTATAAAAACAATTGGACATATACCGACATTTCTAAAAACGGATTATGTAAACCATAATAAAATTTTTCGAAATTTTTAAAGGATAATTATACCCTCAGCCTTATGGCTAATGAGGGTGTATACCCTTTAAAACGATGAAAATGTGCCTCATCGAAATATTGGTACTAGACCCCATGTTTCTTTGGACCAAATCCGTTTCAGAAAATATAGATTTCATCCGAACTTTGCTCATCTTATTATTTCTTCCAAGCTTAGTTCAAATTCGAAGATGGGGAATATCGGTCCACTCCTTCTGGAACCTCCAATCAGGGCCTAGGTCTAAATGCGGCTATAGTTCACTACCGAACCTTACGTTCTAATTTTTTATCTCTCTATCCTCCGCAGTTGAAATGATTACAAAAGGGTCTTAGAACCAAACCCAAAACGAGCAACAAATCAGATAACGATTTTAATATAAAAAGGGGGTTATATGGGGACTACCCCAAAAATATACGACCACAAAATACCAAATTGCAGCAAATTCGGTTGAAAAACGCGCTCAAGAACCCCAAAATACCGAAAATTGGGGGTATCTTTATATGGGGGCTATCCGAAAAAATGGACCTATATTCATAATATTTTGTGGAGAGATTTGAAAACTAGTAAGAACTCAATGTACCAAATTACAGCGTATTCGGTAGAAAAACGCGCTCAAGAACCCCAAAATACCGAAAATTGGGGGGTACCCGTATATAGGGGATATCCGAAAAAATTGACCTATATTTATAATTTTTTGTGGAGAGATTTGGTACCTATTAAGAACTCAATATACTAAATTACAGCCAATTCGGTGAAAAAATACGATCAAAACCCCCAAAATACTGAAAAGTAGGAGGTACCGTTATATGGGGGCTACCAGAAAAAGTGGACCTGTATTTATAATTTTTTGTGGAGACATTTAGTACCCAATAAGAACTCAATGTACCAATTTTCAGCGTATTCGGTTGAAAAACGAGATCAAAAAACCCAAAATTGGGAGGTACTGTTATATGGGAGCTATACCTAAACGTGGACCGATATATCCCATCTTCGAACTTGACCTGCCTGCAGACAAAAGACAACCCTATGCAAAATTTCAGCACCCTATCTCAATTCCTTCAGAAGATAGCGTGATTACAACAGACGGACGGACACGGCTAGATCGTCTTAGAATTTTACCATGATCAAGAATATATATACTTTATAGGGTCGGAAATGAATATTTCGATGTGTTACAAACGGAATGACAAAATTATTATACCCTCCATACTATGGTGGAGGGTATAAAAATAAGAATGAAAATGAATATTACCCACAAAAATATAAACCCAAACAGGGTTCACAATCACAAAAATTACCCAAAATAAGGGTCACAAACAAAAGAAAAAATTAAGAATGAAAATAAATATTACCCACAAAAATATAAACCCATGCAGGGTTCACAATCACAAAATTTCCAAAAAATCAACCACAAAACTAATTTAAAATCACTACTAACATACATAAAACATCCCACTTCCCCGTTATTCGATTGATCCAAAGAAACGTATTCCGTCTTCCCGAACTCCACTCATTCCTTACTACTAATCAATTTCTACTAACCGCTAGAATAGAGACTTTTTATATTAAAGAATCTTTCAATCATTTTCACAATTTTGTATGATCGGAAAAAATTTGAAAATTTGGGCAGTCAAATTTTGACTTACTATTTTCTGTTTTAATTTTGTTAAGAAGATTACATTTAAAATTATTTTCAAAATTTTGTAAAGTAAAAAATGTAAAAATATTGGCATTAAAAATAGTCGTGTATGGCATAATGTTTTTAGAAAACTATATAGGTATCTGATAAAACCAGGTTAATTAAATCTTAAGGTTAATTTGACTTTATTTGCTAATTTATTTCACGATGTACAACCTTTTGTTACTAAGGGCAAAGCTAAAGTAATTTTGTAAAGAGAATTCAAATTTTATTACACCTAATTTTGTACGAAGGCTGGTGAAATATTAACTATAAGTATGTACATATCGTATGTATATTTGAACATTGAAAACATGAAAGAAAGAAAACAATAACTATTAGCAGCATCGTTGGAAGAAGCTGCGCGAGAATACGCTTATGACATATTTAAAGTTATATGTATATCACTGTATATGCATTAGAACGTTAACGGTGATATTCATACGATGATGTTCGTATGATACCAACTGGTGACGATCAAACATATGTACATACGTATGTACCAGTATGTTGCCGGACGTAAATAAGATGTTGCTAGACTCGGTATGAATGTTGCTGAGACGTTTTTAAAGGTGACCTTTTTTCTTTATGATGTGTTACAGTGTAGAAAAAAATTTTAGCAAAATATATTGTTTTCGTTCATCATCATCCCGGCCCCCCTGACACGACGTATCAGAGCGTTGGTAACGGAGACAAATTAACTACATGACGAGTAGATTCTCCAGATTGAGTTTTAACTTTTACAGTACGCACCTTTTTGTCCGTACCTGGAAATACTTGAATTATTTTTGCCATTGGCCATTTCGAGGGTGGTAAATTTTTTTTCCTTTAGAAGTACGACATCTCCAATGTTTAAGTTAGGCTGTTGTCTTTGCCATTTTGGTCGTTGTTGTAGTGATGTCAGATATTCTTCGTGCCACCTTTTCCAAAACCCTTGAAACATATTTTGTACATGCTGCGAGTAGTTTAATTTGTTGAGGTTGAGATCTGTAACATCTTCTTCTGGGACACAAGTATATGGCCGACCGATTAAGAAATGGGCAGGTGATAAATAACCACATTCTGTATCAGGTGCTACTCCAAGTGGCCTTGAGTTGACCACGGCTTCAACTTGTGCTAACAATGTGTACATTTGTTCGAATGTTAATTCCGTATTATGAATGACTCTTTTAAGATGCAATTTGACCGAACGAACTGCAGACTCCCAAATTCTTCCATAGTGTGGTGTCGCCCATAAATTGATGGTACATAGTTTGACGTTGACGAAAACATTTGATGCATTTGTGGGTTAACGTTCGAATTAAGTTTCTCGCTCCAAAAATCCAATATGATTGGCGAACAATAACAAACAGTGCCGACACGCCAGGGTGCAAGTGTTTCACATGAAGGTCATTGAGAATAAGTAGGGTGATGCGACTGTGTTTTGGTAGTATGATAGGCATCTGCGTGTCTGCCTCAAGATCAGAATTTCGCAATGTGCCACCAACTCGCAGAATGCCATTGCTGTCAATAAATGGAGATAGATTGATAAGCTTTGATCGAAAGCTAACCGGACATTGTTGTTTTAGCCTATTTATATCTTCAGTAAAGCATTTTTGAGCGTGTTTCAATAAAATCAATTTGCTCTCTTCAATTTCATTAAACGAAAGACTTGTTGTTTGTATTTCGTAGTGCAGTTTCGAAACATGTAGGAAACGGTAAATATCCAACAATTGTTGGATTAAAATTGTACAGTTTTCGGTAGAGGTTGTCGGCAGTGCCATAAAGGTCTCGATGAAGGAATTTATAATATGTTTTGGTCGATCATACCTATCATTTAACCGAAGCCATGCGGTTTTGTATGCTGAGTCAGTCACTGTAATATGTTGAATCACTTTCGCTGCATTATCCTTCAATAAAGATTTGAGGTAATGGAATTTTTGTATGTTTGCCAGGTTGGACTTCGAATCGATGGTGCTTTCGAAGATATCTTTGAAGCAGTTCCAATTGTTGTATGAACCGGAGAATGGTGGTATACTTATCCTGGGAAGCTCGCTCGATTTTGACGATGAAGTGTCACCCATTTTTTGCAAGAACTCCGCTTGTTGTTTTGCTAATTGATCTATAGCATCATTGTTGCTTGGTACTGCTGCTGGAGCTAACCTTTTCTTCAACGCGTATAAGTTACCTCGTGTTGCCACAAATTTGTCTTCGTACAGGTGGAAATCTGTGATTGGATCTGAAAAATCCGACTCCCCTTTATACATGTACATTTTTTTCTCGAGACAAATTCCTTCCAAACTTCTTCTAACCGCTCCAATCTGCTTACGACGAGCTCATAGTTCCACTTTTCTATGGATTCTTCCGAATAAGTTTGAAGACGAGTCAATGAGCTTTTCATACGGCCACGGTATGCCACTAATGTTGCTAAATCATCTGTCATTTCACAAACTTATTTCTAGATTCACGGTTTTGAATTAAACTGGTTAATTATATTTCACTTTTATATAAGTAGGATACTGGATCCGACTCGCACAGGACCAAACTCTTATGATTAGAAATAAAACCAGGTTTATTAAATCATAAGGTTAATTTGACTTTATTTGCTAATTTATTTCACGATGTACAACCTTTTGTTACTAAGGGCAAAGCTAAAGTAATTTTGTAAAGAGAATTCAAATTTTATTACACCTAATTTTGTACGAAGGCTGATGAAATATTAACTATAAGTATGTACATATCGTATGTATATTTGAACATTGAAAACATGAAAGAAAGAAGACAATAACTATTAGCAGCATCGTTGGCAGAAGCTGCGCGAAAATACGCTTATGACATATTTAAAGTTATGTGTATATCACTGTATATGCATTAGAACGTTAACAGTGATATTCATACGATGATGTTCGTATGATACCAACTGGTGACGATCAAACATATGTACATACGTATGTACCAGTATGTTGGCGGACGTAAATAAGATGTTGCTAGACTCGGTATGAATGTTGCTGAGACGTTTTTAAAGGTGACCTTTATAAAGTAAAAAATGTAAAAATATTGGCATTAAAAAAAGTCGTGTATGGTATAATGTTTTTAGAAAACTATATAGGTATCTTTTAGTGAACAATTTGAATATTACAAAACAACTTAACGATTTCTAATATTTTTTTTTTTCAAAATTTTGTAGAATATAAAATTGTTAACATTAAGTTTAAAATTAAAAAAAAAATACTTTCAAAATTATTTTTAAAATTGTATAAAGCAAAAATTTACAAATATTGACATTAAAAAATTGTCGTGTGTGGTATAATGCTTTTAGAAAACTATATAGGTATCTTTTAGTGAACAATTTAAATACTACACAACTACTTAGTGATTTTTAATATTTTTTTTTTCAAAATTTTATAAAATATAAAATTGTTAACATTTTCGGTCAATAATATTGAATCTTAAAAGCTTTATATAATAACTACTTGATTACTTTATTAAATTAACATTCTACTTTCAAATAACTCGATAGATTTAAGTCAATAGTTTGTAATTATTTCATAGGATAATATTCAGGTTAAGTCCTCACAAGAAATACATCACATGGTGACGATACTAAAGGAAGATGTGGGCGAATTAGTTCGAGCTTGCCAAATGGCCAAGGCCAAAGTTGTAAATACTGAACTATTAAACAAAGAAGAAGTAAACCAATTAATAGTTGAAAAAGATGTTCTTCCCTACAGTAACATCATCGAATACAGCGAGCCTTCCATATATACTAATGGCGCCCACCTACTCTACATACTATCAATGGATAACCTGGAGAATGTTAACAACGAAGAAAACCCTACCCAAACTGAACCTGCCAATAATACAACAAAACAACCCCTTACATCCTGATCTGCGGGACGCAGATTTTTAGAGCGGGAAGAGTTAACACACTTCAATATCTTCAAACTACTGTGCTGCGATGTCTCATACTTACACGTACCGCTAAGTCAGTTTAGGTTCGATACATTGTTTACGACAATGTATATGTTCGATATGTTGTTCACCCCTTCCGTAGCATACCAATTATTATTCACATTAATTGGCCACTCATTTGAGTCAATGGGGGAATCTTCTCTGCGCTCTCTTCTAGGAGTCACATTCGCCTGGTTCGGATTGTAGGAGAGAGTATCCGCTCTTTCCTACGCTCTCTCCTAGAAGTCACATTCGCTCAGTTCGGATGCAGAGAGGACTTTCCAGTGCTACGGTCGTCGATGTGATCTCGACCTTGTTTACGCTACATTTGCTCACCGCGACTCACTTGCATTCTAACTTTCGTTGTTTAAACTTGCATTCTAACTTTCGTTGTAAACTTGCTTTCAACTTTCGTTGTTTAAACTGTAAAATCACTTGCATTCTCGTCTTGTTTCTAATAAACATCTCTCGCTATCGTTAACGCACGCATAAGGTAAAGTCTTGTTTCTCACGAAACCCATTAACTTTACAATAAAGATTGAAAATAACTATCTTCTTTTTTCTTTTCTTTATTTTTGGGGTTTCACTGCTACACGGTATCACGCCAACATTTTGATCCGTTCGAGCCGGATACAAATTAGCATTTTCGTTGTCGGATCGTCTACCAATAAATTGTGACGTTGTTGCTAATATCGACCTTTTTCCTATTTGCTAAGGAGAAATACATCATCACCCCTTACAAAACACAACACCTCATCATCACCAAATCATCAAAAACATCATCCACAAACAACATCATATATTAAAAGGTACGTAGTTCAGTTTCTTTTATATTGAGCATACCGCGAGTGTTGTCGTTTTTTACTTTCAAGTTACAAAAACAAAAATTCAATATTCAATTTTGTTAAATTTGTTCGCTACGTCACGCACTGGTCGCCCTACAATTACCTTAACGCGCTCATTCCTAAATATACAGTCCACTTTTTGTCGCATATTCTCGCCATAATTTGTTTGCCAGTAATCAGTTGTGTAGTGCTTATTTGCGATTTCTCACTAAAGGCTACTTATACACTCCGCATTCTCGTTGACGTCGACAGCCACTAGTGAGAAAAAGCACTAACAACAATACGAATACTCATCTTGCCCTTTTTCTATTTTTCCTTATTTTTCTCAAAGCTACCAACTACTAATACTTCGCATCCCCTCTCGTACAACAATAATATTCGAATATTCCACGCGCCTTTTTGTAGCGTCTGTTTATTAACATTCGATCTACCAACAAATTATTTCTCTTCACCACTATTACTGTTCAATCGTTCGATCCCCAACACTCACTGTTGGTTCATTCTCGTTGTGTTGTTGATCGTGTGATATCAACAACAAATATCACTCTCGCATTCCAGCCGCCTTGTTTAGTGTGAGCCGACTAACAAACAAACGTACCAACAAGTTCTTACTCTCCCCACACATCTCTGTTGGTTCGTTGTCGTTGGTCTGTTTGTAGTGCGTTAGCCGCTCACTCAACACTGCTTGTGTTTTATTTTCCTTTGTGCGGTATTCGTTGTTCACCACTGCACAGTGGGTACGTATGAAAAATAGTGGATTTTTATAAATAATTTTTTAAAAATAATTTATAAAAAATTGTTGTTATATTTGTTGGTCTATTGTAGATTTTAGGAATTTTTAACAAAAAGTACCTTACTTTCGGCATACAACAAGCGAATTTTTATTGAAATTTTTATACATTTTTCGAAAAAAAAGATATTTACGTTTACAACAAAAATTATTTGTCTGTAAAATTATCGCATAATTTTGAAATTTCGTGCACCCTTCCGTCGGTAATAGCGATTTTCAAATTATTTTCGACAATTGTTGTCCCCTTTTTGGAAATATCTTACAATTTGTTGATTTTTGTCGTTCCAATCGACTCTTGTTTTTTTGCTACTTTTTTATTGCCTGGTTTGGATCTATCTATTCTATTCTGTTCATTTTTGGTAGTTTTGTGCATTAACACCCTACAACTGACAAACTATTTTCGATAGTTACTTGTTCAAATAAAGCAATTCTTAGCAATTTCTTTCAATCTTTTTGTTGTTTTCTTTTGAAGTTTCTAATCGCATATCTTCAATTGTATATTAATTCGATGCTCGATATTTTCCATAAATTGGACAATTCTAAATTTCCTAATCGGCAGATTGACAACATAAATCCATCACGGAATATTGTGTTCAATTTGATTTCAGCTTTCGCACTCTACTGGTAGGACTTAACTTTCTGTTTCAACCTCTCCGAAATTATAAAGATAATTGTAGAATTCGTCGGCACATTTTGGTCTATTTTCTAAAACTTCGTTAGTTCACTTTTCGTTATTTTACGACACTTGGATTCAATTTGGTCGTGTCCTAAACTTCTGTGCCCATATACATTTTTCGGAATTGATTCGTTTCCCTCTTTCGCCCCCTTACTTCCTCTTAATTCGTTGCAATCATGTCCATCAGTCCGCTTACGCGTTTCATTAGAGCCGCCGACGCTCTCATAAGATACGACGCGTTTTTTGATCAGATCAAACCCGAGAAACTCAATTTGTTTAGTCTTGACCTACATAGATCTGAAATTTGTCAACTATGGACTAACTTCAAAAACTTGCATGATAATTGCATTGACCACCTGTCGACATCGCCGAGTTCTCCACTCGTAGATAAGGATGTCGTCGAGGGTAAATACGACAGTTCCTTTCGGGCATATCAACATTGCCTTTCGGCAATAAATCAGAAGCTAGACAGACTGAAAGCTTCCAAGCAGTCCACGTCGCCAGTAGTTTCTGTTCCATCTAATCAGCCACCATCAGTTCCTCAACTTGTTTCACCTACCGAGGAACTCCTTTCTAGCACGCCTTCTCCACTGCCTACTCTTTCGAACACATTATCTTCGTTGTCCAATATCTGTGAGGAAAGCAAACCTTCTGGTATACTTTTTAACGAAACCCTCACTTCGTCGAAATCCACACCTACTAATCTTGTCAACCATGCTATCGATTCTCAATATCTAACCTTGCCTCCTTGCGACATCGAAATCTTTAGTGGAGATTTTATGTCATGGCCAACATTTCGTGATCTGTTCACCACGCTGTTCATAAATAATTCTCGTTTGAGTGACATTGAAAGATTATGTCACTTGATTCAAAAAACCAGTGGTGAGGCTCGAGAAATTGTTTCGAATTTTCCACTCACCAATCGTAGTTTTTCACTTGCTTGGAAATCATTGCAGGATACTTTTGACAATAAACGTATCCTTGTGAACAATCATCTCAAGTTGCTTTTTGATCTTCCCACATTAGAAAAAGAATCAATCATTGGCCTCAAAACTCTTCAACGTGGAATGAATAGTTGTATTTCCGCCATGTCTGTTTACGATGTAGTAACGGATCATTGGGATCCAATGCTAGTTTTTATTTGTCTACAACGTTTACCAAAACTAACAGTAACACTCTGGGAACAAACTATCAAAGACAAATCATCTCTATCTACTTGGAAGCAATTAGATGCTTTCCTTTCAGATAGAATACAAACATTGTCGTGTCTTGATAATTTGATTTGTATCAATTCTCCCAGAAAATTGAATTTGACAAAAAGTCGATCTAGTTCCAAACCACAAACGCTTAGTTCCAAACTACAATCGCCTAGTTCCAAACTACAATCGCCTAGTTTCAAACCACAATCGCCTAGTTCCAAACTACTGTCGCCTAGTTCCACACCACAATCGCCTAATTGCACCTCCAAATTGTTCTATCGTACTTGTGTGATGTGTCCCCAGCAGAGCCATCATCTACGAGTCTGCTCTCGATTTCTACAACTTTCGTTTGAGAATAGATTCTCATTAGTAAAAAAACATGGTCTTTGCATAAACTGTCTATCACATGGACACCCTGTTAAAAACTGTAGAAATAATCACAATTGCTCCATTTGCAAAAATAGACATCACACGCTACTGCACCGTACACAAAATAGCATAAAATTCTCAAATTCGATAAATGTATCTTCCTCGTCCAATACTTTGTACAAATCTCGCTCCGCATCTAGTTCGATCACTCCCATTCGAAGTTCTCATGCTAAATTGGACAATCGGCAAGTTCTGCACACCACTCAAAACAGAAATGTGCTTTTGGGAACTGCCGTTGTAAATGTTGTACATAATCGGAAAAATTATGCCGTTCGTGCTATTATAGATCCCTCGTCGGAAGTCTCGATCATGACAAAGAGACTACAACAAACTATTGGAATTGATTCTCGCTATACAAACGCAACTCTATCTGGAGTAAATAATGCTTCAACTAGCACTTCTAAAGAAATTTGTTCATTGAATTTATCCTCGCCTAAAAACTCGTTGAATACTTTATCTACAAACACGTTGGTCGTGCCAAATATTTGTCAAAAATTATTATCGTTGTCTTCCATTCCGAATCTGCATTCCAAAATATCTCACCTAGATTTAGCGGATACTTCCGATAATAAAGATATAGATTTGTTATTGGGCGCAGATTTATACTCTCAAATTCTATCGGCTGAGTCGCCTCACATTGTTTTGAATTCACTGGTGGCTCAGAAAACTATATTCGGTTATATACTCACTGGACCGATTCCTTGTCGTCAAATTGCATAGTTGACATAACGAACAACTTTTAATTGTAGTCTATATATATCATATAGCAAACTCGCTATTTTTTGTTAATTTGTTGCTCAATAAAAACTGAACTACTATACCTATCGATGCATTTAATTCACAATGCAATTACTAACCCTAGAATAAGTCGCGATTTAGTCTAATTCATGTTGCATTGCATTGTAGCGCTGCAAGGTGGGCGGCAATGTTTAGGTTCGATACATTGTTTACGACAATGTATATGTTCGATATGTTGTTCACCCCTTCCGTAGCATACCAATTATTATTCACATTAATTGGCCACTCATTTGAGTCAATGGGGGAATCTTCTCTGCGCTCTCTTCTAGGAGTCACATTCGCCTGGTTCGGATTGTAGGAGAGAGTATCCGCTCTTTCCTACGCTCTCTCCTAGAAGTCACATTCGCTCAGTTCGGATGCAGAGAGGACTTTCCAGTGCTACGGTCGTCGATGTGATCTCGACCTTGTTTACGCTACATTTGCTCACCGCGACTAACTTGCATTCTAATTTTCGTTGTTTAAACTGGCATTCTAACTCTCGTTGTAATCACTTGCATTCTAACTTTCGTTGTTTAAACTGGCATTCTAACTCTCGTTGTAATCACTTGCATTCTAACTCTCGTTGTAATCTCTTGCTTTCTAACTTTCGTTGCTAAAACTTGCAATCTAGCTTTCGATCTCGCACGCACGCATTAAGGTAAAGTTTTGTTTCATTCGAAACCAAATAATTTGGAACACTTAACCCAAACAAAGTTTGGTTCAAATGGGATAGTCCGTTTGCACGATATTATATAAGTAATCTTTTGTACAATTTCGATTATTCCCTCCGAAAGTTGTTGTGCACACCATGCCAGACAGACCGACAGGTGGTCGGACATTTGTAAATCGACTCCAAATTCAATGGAACAGATTTTGTCCAAAGAAACATGGTGTCGATGAGACACATCGAGACAATATTTCGATGAGACACATTTTCACCGTATCAAAGTGTATATATCCTCATTAGCCATAGGGCTGAGGATATAAAAAAGGCACTTGCCGATTTGGCAAAGAAATTTTGAAAAAATACGATGACGTGGGTTTAAAAGACTTATATATGATTGTCATGTGGTCTTTGAGGTCTAGCCGTGCCTAACGAAAGTTGTTCGTAGAAGAAGAAGCTCTTCTAAGAAATGGTCGGACAAAGGAAGGGAATCATTGTGCACCATGGGACTCTGGGCTCCCACAAATTTTCCTCGTTTCCAAGACGGTTGTCACCTTCCTATTAAAATTATCAATATTGTCCTATGTTTCAAAATAGACCCCATATAACGGTACCCACCCAATATTCATACGCTTCACCACACTGTGGTACAGGGTATTTTGCCTTTGTGCATATGTTTGTAACAGGCAAAAGGAATCGAGATAGAACCATGGTCCCTTTTGAGAATATGCATATAATCACTTTCTGAGTCGATTTATGCATGTCTATGTCTATGTATTTTTGTAAGCGAAGAACAGATCGAATTTATGATCCGATTTGAATGAAATTTGGCACAAGCCACCAAACTTCTAATATTTGTCCGATTGAGAGAAATGTTTCACAGTGTTCTGAATTAAGTCCAGATTTATTCGTCCAATTTAATGCAAATGGTGCACCGGCGAGCCTATGATTGTTCGCTTTAAATGAAATAATATAGAACGTATTGTTTTGGAATCGAAATTTGTTAAAATCCGTTCAGGTTTAGATACAGCTTCAATATATATTTCAATCCGATTTCACCTAAATGGTGAATTTGTGCACATGGTAATAGACTTCAAATGACGTGTATTGGATTTTGTAATATATAGTCAGATGTGTGGTATCTGTGTGAGTATTTTAATTGGTTCAAATATCTATGTATATCTCACATTTAATTTAGCCCGATTCTATTTCAATGGTCCTCCAAAGATGCTATGTCTATTTACAGAATATTGTACATATGAGCATCTCTTGTATTTACCCAAAGTGGGTATCATATAGTCGGCCCCGTCCGACTTTATAGCTTTTCATACCTTTTTTTGTACTTTCAAAATTATAATAAAAGTCATCGAAGTGGCTGTAAACTGGCATTTCGGTTTCTTGGGTAGTAAAAACCACTTCTGTAGAAAATGTCCGATTCAGGACCAGGTTTTGGCATGATTTCTTATCTATCGAAGTCGTTACAGATTCCTCCTTAATAAAAAACTATATCCATGTGTTTTAACACAATACAATGGTCCCTCTAAAATTCGGTATATTGAATATCCTTAATTCGGTATCTAAATTTTCAAAAGCAACAACAATAAACTACGAACAAACTTGACAAGGTTTTATTTAGTTCGCATGTATTACATTATGATGAAATATAAAAAAAGAAAAACTTTAAAAACCCACATGACATCATGCAACAAATTGTAACACATATGTGCCACTTGTATTTTCACCGTGCATAACATTTTGAGAATGTACTTTAAGAAAACCATGAACGTCTTAAGGACAAATACTTAACGAAGGTTACAAGATTTCCAAGGATGCTGTTACTTTTGAAAATCATTCGTTAGAATAAATACCTCTTTATATGAAACGGGCACGTTCAATCATAACAATGTTAAAGAAATAAAATAAATATTTTCAATGGATTTTAATGTCGCAAAAGGAACACCTGTTTATGTCGTGAAATGACATAAATTATAAAAACTTATCCATTTCACAGTCGTCCATTTTAAACGTTTTTAACTATTGTTATGACGAATAGACATTTATTTTTCCAAATATGCATTTAATACAAAACTTGCACAACAGACTATATTGAAAACAATTTAAAATTTCTAAGTGTATCCCTTAAAAATACGTACTGTGAAAACTTTATTTACCACATCACCGATAGATGCAATATAATCGCTGTTTAGATTTTTCTTTTAACCCACATTTTACTGTCATAAAAGCAGTCGTTGCTAACGACACACCATATCAAAGAGATTTAGTTCGCATTGCTTTTACAACTTTTACAAACAAATAAGATCACTAAAAGTTTTTCACTTGAAATCGCAAAGCGTTTTTCTTTGACTTGTGTTTCTTCCTCTTAATATTGGTGTTTTATTTACTTAGCGTGGCTGATTATATTTAAAGGCTATATTACAAGAATATTTAAATTTGAATTCATATAAAATATAGTCGACTGAAGCTATTTCTGGTGTAACATTCAAAATTCTAAGTATTTGAGTGAAGTCCCCATATATTGTAATCAGTTTTAAAACATTTGGAAGATATTAACCACCTATCGAAATTGAAAAGAAAATCCTGAATCTATAAATATATTTTTATATTTACCAAAAAACGTAATTTTTATAAAATTTATGTCATTCAGACATGCATAGAATCACTTTCTAAATCGATTTATTTAAGTCCGTCCGTCCGTCTGTTGATGTTAAATTGTAAACAAAGTACAGGTCGCATTTATAATCCGATTTAAATGAAATTTGGCACAAGTCACTTATTTGCCCCAGGGACGAACCCTATTGGAGAAAATCGGTTCAGATTTACATATAGCTCCCATATATATATATACGTCCAATTTTAGGTAAATGGTGCATTAAAGTCCCTGAAAATCATTAAATATGCACGAATTTTGGCACAGCGTACTAAATTAAATCTAGAATGCTGTGTGCTACGATTCGTGAAAATCGGTTCAGATGTAGATATAGCTCCCATATATAGTTTCGCCCGATTTTAGGCAAGTGGTGCACCAAAGTCGCTATATATCTTTCGATTTGCACGAAATTTGGCATAACGTACTGACTTGAGCCTAGAAAGATGTCTGCCAAGTTTCGAGAAAATCGGTCCAGATTTCTATATAGCTCCCATATATAGTTGCGTCCGATTTCATGTAAATGATGCACCAACGTCGCTACATATCTTTCGATTTGCACGAAATATGGCATAACATACTGAATTGAGCCTAGAATGATGCCTGCCAAGTTTCGAGGAAATCGGTCCAGATTTAGATATAGCTCCCATATATAGTTTCGTCCGATTTCATGTAAATGGTGCACCAAAGTCCCTATATATCTTTCGATTTGCACGAAATATGGCATAACGCACTGCATTGAGTCTAGAATGATGTCTGCCAAGTTTCGTGAAAATCGGTCAAGATTTAGATATAGCTCCCATATATAGTTTCATCCGATTTCATGTAAATGATGCACCAAAGTCCCTATATATCTTTCGATTTGCACGAAATTTGGCATAACGTATTGAATTGAGCCTAGAATGATGTCTGTCAAGTTTCGAGAAAATAGGTCCAGATTTAGATATAGCTCCCATGTATAGTTTCGTCCGATTTCATGTAAATGGTGCACCAAAGTCCCTATATATCTTTCGATTTGCACGAAATTTGGCAAAACGTACTGAATTGAGCCTAGAAAGATGTCAGCCAAGTTTCGAGCAAATCGGTCCAGATTTCTATATAGCTCCCACATATAGTTTCGTCCGATTTCATGTAAATGATGCACCAAAGTCGCTATATATCTTTCGATTTGCACGAAATTTGGCATAACGTACTGAATTGAGCCTAGAGTGAAGTTTGCCTTTTTTCGTGAAAATCGGTCCAGATTTAGATATAGCTCCCATATATAGTTTCGTCCGATTTCATGTAAATGGTGCACCAAAGTCGCTAAATATTTTTCTATTTGCACGAAATTTGGCATAACGTACTGAATTGAGTCTAGAATGAATGTCTGCCAAGTTTCGAGAAAACCGGTCCAGATTTCTATATAGCTCCCATATATAGTTTCGTCCGATTTCATGTAAATGGTTCACCAAAGTCTCTATATATCGTTCGATTTGCACGAAATTTGGCATAACGTACTAAAAACCGGTCCAGATTTAGATATAGCTCTCTTTTATTATAGATTGATTATAAGTAATTGACGCACCAAGGATACAATAGGCTGATAGGAACAAAACGTTGTGAAATTAGTATAACCTAACCTGTGACAAGTTTGTTTGAAATCGCTTAATATTTGGATAGAGCTTGCATATATATTTTCGCCCGATTTCAAGTAAATTGGGCATCAAACTCCTCATGTTAGTCAGATTGACATCAAAGTTTGCACAACTTACAAAATTGAGCATAGAATTACGTAGTTGCGTTTTCTAGAAGTACAGACATAGACCAACGGATGACCTATTTATATTTGTTTGAAGTCGATTTACATACTTTATGGATAGATCTAGGTAGATTCATATTTAGATAAATATCACAAATTTTATTTCATCCAATTTTTAATAGTCCTGTTTAATATACCCATAGTGGTGAAGGGTATCATAAAGTCGGCCCCGTCCGACTTTACTACTTTCCTTACTGGTTTTTTTTTATTAAATCCCTCGCGACGACTTAACAACATTTTTGTCTGAATTAGACAACTAATCATAACCCGTAATAGCATGTGTTACCTGACCCGTAAAGGTCAGGGTTTGTATATGGCCAAAGCGATATTAAATATTCATGTTAAATTGTAAACTAAGTACAGGTCCCATTTATGATACGAATTGGATGAAATTTGGCACAGCTCGATTTGAGCTAAGGAAATTGGAAAAATCGGTTCATATTTAGATTAGCTCTCATATATACTTACGTCCGATTTTATGTAAATGGTGTACCAAAGACCCAAAATATGGCCGATTGGAACTAAACTTTGCAAAACGTACTGAAGTCAGTATAACCTACCTGGTGGCAATGTTCGTTGAAATCGGTTCAGATTTGGATATAGCTCCCATATATATTTTTTTTCCGATGTTAGGCCAATGGTGCACTAAACTATTCATGTTTGTCAGATTGACATGAAGCTTTGATCAACGTATAAAATTTACCCTAGGATGAAGTTTGCGTTTTCTAGAAATTGGTGGAGATGCAGACATACCTCCCATATATATATATATATATATATATTTAAATCGGTTCACATATTGTTCACGTAGCGAACATGGTTTTTAAATAATAAAGATAGTGGATGTTTTGCTCTGGGTCTCTTGTGTAAAAGAGAGAACATTTAGTTAAACAGGAATCTATTTTTGTCTACAGTCCACTTGAGATAAGAGCATTTTTAAGTTGAACATTTGTACACTAGAATAAGATAGGAGTTTTCTATTGCCACATGTGGTATGTTTGGGTGAGATTACGGGGAGAAATCTTGACTACAGACTGATAAGCATGTGTATCGTGCTTGCGACATGTGAGATAAAGAAATGTGTGTGTCCACTCCATGTGTTATGGCAGATGCACTCTCTCTCTCTTTTACACATTAGTCTAAGATAGGTTAAGTCATATTGTAATATTTAGTCCTTAAGAAACACTTTTAATATTAATAAATTAGTGTGTAAATGCACAGCAAATAAGAAACATACGTGCTATCACTCCGCAGACAGTATCCGCGTAAGATACCTAGTTTTTCACATATAGATAAATATCACATATTTAATTTTATCCAATTTCATGTCAATGGTCCTTCAAAAATGTGACGTCTGTTAGGATTCATCTGTTGAATATAACCAAAGTGAAGAGTATCATACAGTCGGCCCGTCCGACGTTACTACTTTCCTTACTGGTTTTTATTTTATTTTAGATGTCCCAATAGTCAATTATTGTCCGCGGGGATTAAACGCTTAAAAGTTATTGATGATATCGGAGTAGGGTGACCACCAACCATTTGGGGACGTACACGGTAAAACACTAACAGCTACCTCGGACGGACATCGCCTGAAGGAATTCCTTGAACAATTCAACCATAGATTTGATTGAGTTGAAATCATCTATAAATAATACAGACATTGTCGCTGCCAAAATCCAAAATATCCTAATTCCATGCAAAAGTCGAATATATGCAACCAGCAATTTAAATTTATGAAAACCAAAAAAATTTAGTTCATTAAAACTGAGATATTAAAACTAAAAACCAACAATATTTCAATACAACTCTTATATATTAATTTCCTGGTCTGTTCCCGTACTGCAAGAATCTACTAAATTTTACTATTTTCTTCGATATCATAAAGGAAAATTCCTTATCTTAGTAAAAAGTCGTAGATTCTTGCAGTACGGAAACAGACCATCCATATATTCATATTTCATTTTTGATAATAATTTCTCAGAAATAAACATATTTTTCAAGTAAGAGATGTAACTAACACTTTCTTTAGAGAATAATTATTCGAATGATTTATTTACATATATGCAGCATACGCACGTACACACATTTTTTATTGAAAATGTCGTTTTCCTATCGGCAAAGTTTTATATCTACCATCTCAAACATCAAATTCATAGATATTTCCGGCATTGAAATGTGTGACAACCAAATAGATTACTTCCTTGCAATTTATCGTATATGAAACACACGCACATACATGTAACATAGTAAAATTTCTTTCAACATATTTTACATTTTCTTCTTTTTGCTTTTTGCTACCATTAAAATTCAATTAGATCCGACAATCACTTGGATTCTTATCTCTAACACAAACAAAAACACACAGCCATTTATATGGATATCAATTTGTAAGTAAACTTTTGTTCATCCTTAAAAAGTCGTAATAAACAAACATATGGATTTACTACTACTACCACTGCTGCTACCACTACTATACAGAAATACAAGCATCCATTATAATAGAATGTAAAAGAAAAAATATCCTAAACAAATTCGTCATATCTCGACTAGCTGAGTCGATCTAGACATGTGTGTCCGTCCGTCCGTCCGTCCGTCTGTCCATTATAATTTGTAAACACGATACAGGCCACAGTTATGGACCAAACTTCACGAAATTTTGCATGTAGGATGGGTTCTGGCCAATGAAGACCCCTATTGTTTTTGGAAAAGATCGGTTAATATTTAGGGGATGAAATGGACCAAAAACATTATTTTTGTCGGTTTTTCTGGTCGCTCCAGAGGCCGCAATTATGGCCCAAACACCGCGAATTTTTGCATGGAGAAGGGGATCGGGCCAGAGAATAAGCATGCATGTTTTGATAAAGATCGGTCAATATTTAGCGGGTCAAATGGACCCTGACTTTTGTGTGAAAAATGACAAAATTTGTATTCTATGGCATATATATTTACTCCTGGAGGATGTAGACCCCAGGTGTTGATAGCATATCCAAGAGGAGTGGTTTTCCTTTAAATTGATACCAAATATAGTGATGTATCTACTTAGATGTGGGAGTTACAGTCAAATATTTACAGGTGCTTACGTATTCAGATATTATTTAGTAACCCATTACCACATTAGATCCCATGACATCCCATGACAATTTTTTCGTAAAATCTTTACAAAGCGGATATTTATACCCTTCACCACACTGTGGTACAGGGTATTATGCCTTTGTGCATATGTTTGTAACAGGCAAAAGGAAACGAGATAAACACGAGGTTCCTTTTGAGAATATGCATAGAATCACTTTCTGAGTCGATTTATGCATGTCCGTCCGTCTCTCTGTCGGTCCATGTTAAATTATAAACAAAGTACAGTCATAAATACGACTTATGATCCGACTTGAATGAAATTTGGCATAGGTCATTTATTTGGCCCAAGGACGAATCCTATTGAGATATAGCTCCCATATATACGTTCGTCCGATTTAATGTAAATGGTGTACCAAACTTCTATATATATTTCGATTTGCACGTAATTTGGTACAGAGTACTGAATTAGGTCTAGAATGATGTACGTTAAAATTCCTGAAAATCGGTCCAGACTTATATATAGCTCCCATATATATTTTCGTGCGTTTTATGTAAATGGTGTACCAAAGTCCCTATATATGTTTCGATTTGCACGAAATTTGGAATAGCGTAACGAATTAGGTCTAGAATAATGTTTCCTGAAAATCGGTTCAGATTTAGATATAGCTCCCATATATATTTGCATCCCATTTTAGGTAATTGGTGCACCAAAGTCCCTATATATCTTTCGATTTGCACGAATTTTGGTATAGAGTACTGAATTATGTCTAGAATGATGTTACTATGCTTCGTGAAAAGATCCATAGCTATGCCGATTGACACAACGTACTGATATATTATAAATTAGTCTTTAGTCATCAAAATCGGTTCAGATATAGATATAAAAAAACGCGTCGTCTGTTTTTACATATGTAAAATATACCCAAAGTGGTGAAGGGTATCATAAAGTCATCCAAGACA
>NW_026878777.1:0-25177 GCF_032173495.1 Musca vetustissima | reverse complement strand
GAGCTTTTAAAGAATATTTTTTTCGAGACTCAATTGAAGGCGAGAATTTGTTAAAGAATATTTTTTTCGAAGCTCAACTGAAGCTGAGGTAGATTCGTAAATTTTTAAAAATCGTATATTTTATAAAATGGATTTTATAAAATAATATTTTAGGTGGCCATCAAAGGCGTGGATTTTTTAAAAATATTTTTTCGAGAAGCCATCAAAGACGTATATGGTCATCATGTGACCATCAAAGTATAGTATTTCCGATTTTTTAAAAACATTTTTACATCACCCCATTTGTATTGCACCCTTTACCTCATTTATATCGAAATCTAAAATAAAAATGTATATTGTTGTATCCCCTTACGTACATAAAAATACAACTCAAACGAGTCGGAACGGAACGGCCAGCGATATGAAATAAAAATTTTAACAATATTTTTTATGTTCATATAGTTAGTGTTGTTGTTGTAGCTTTTTCTGTTGTTGCTTCGAAGCTATCCAAATAATGTTGATGATGGCTGAGATGTTATTTTTTGCTCGCTCAGAATTTTCAACTCATGGGGGATTGTCCACAAACTACACAACGAGTTGGTTGTAGTTGATGACCCAAAACCATCACCATCGCCAGCACCCCTCAACCACCATATCCCAAGCATCTCACAATGGACATTTACCATGTTTTAAGCTAAGTGGTCTCATTTATATTTTGGCGCATTAAAAAAAAAACAGATATTATAAAACTGGAAAGTGTACAACAAGCGATGATGATGATGACGATGGTGAGGACGATGGCCAAAGAAACAGTGACACCCAAGCAAGCGAAGAGCCAGCTAGTCAGCCACCGAGCTGCAGTCCCAGTGTTGACCAACGCCACCAACATGGCCACGCTCACCACAGATTTAGCTGTGGGTAGAGCGGTGAAAATCTCTTGCAAACATTTGTTGTTGTACATCTCTCTACTGAATAGTTGTTGTTGGTGTTGCTGTTGTGTTATGCCATAAGAGCGAGTCATATTTATAAAATGGTTTTTAGGGATGTCTCTTGTCCTCTAAACAACACTCAAGCTGCCGGACCGGCTGCTGGCGACCAACGGCGACCAGCAAAACAGCCATTCATCCGGCCATACCAATTCATACGAATAACCACTAAACGAATGTTTATGGAGCGGAAATGAGTTGTTTTTGCCATAAAAGAAGAAAATGCATTAAAGCTAAACTTTTTTCTGCTTTGCTCCTCAGATGCTATCTCCACCTCTTCGCTGCCAACAAGAATTTCGTGTTTGCCACATTTATCCATAAACTAAGTGAATGAAGCTCATTGCTATGGAATTTTGCTGGCTTCATTTGTGTGTGGGCGTGTGGAGATGTTTGAAGAGTTTTCCAGCCAGCAATGGACCAGCTCTCATTACAAATAATTTTCTATTGAAATAATAATCGCCGCAACACTTGAGTGTCGTTTTGCTTACTGTCCTGCCTGTCTGTCCTGCTGCCGCACACTTTAGCCTCAATTAACGTAAATAATTGGTTTGTAACACTCATGATTGTCCTCCGCCCTAGTGAAGCGTTCTATGGTTCTGTGACCGCCTGTAATAGCTGTGAAGAAAAGTTTTCCACAGCTATTTGAATAATTTTTGCAATGTTGCCTAGATGCCTGAATGGCTGGCCAGCCAGCCACCTTGGGAACATGACAGCATTGGAGGTGGCATTCCAAATTGAAACTTATCGCAAGCTAAAAATGGCGATGAGTGTCTGGCTTTGGGCTTCCATTGATTTTTAAAACGAATGAAAGGCAAGGATTTGTTATTGTTGCTGTTTGTTTGTTTGCTAGTTAAGTTTGAGCTTGAATTTATGGCTGGGTCAAGGTTAACTAAGTTTGGTGGAAATTCATTACAATGTAAAATGAGATAATAAGATGTTATCTATTACATTTAAATTATGAGTGTTTGAAATGAGTTCGGCTATTGCAAAGAGATTTAAAGTGGGGGAAAAATGTAAAGACTAAAAACTGAGTTTGATTTTTTAAAGAATATTTTTTCATATTTTTCCGATAGCACTTTTTTAAGAATATTTTTCAGGGGTTTTATAGGCGTGGATTACTTAAAGAATATTTTTTAAGGGTCTTCCATATTTGTGGTGGATTTTTATTTTTTTTATACTTATGAGTTTCATGACAGGTTCTTGATGGGTCCGGCGAAAACGTATCATAGACGGGTGTTGTACGCCAGCACATCACCAATACCCGCAGCCGGGCACCCCTCCTTCCTAATAGCCGAAAAAGTGTTTCACATGGTCTTCCTGACACAGACAACATGTAAACTGCCAAAAATTGGGCCTTTCGCGGCGTTGATGGGGTCGGGTATTGGACCGGCTTCTTCTGCGATGAGTGGAACTGGGTCGCGTAGCGCAGGTGGGGCTGCGGGCTGTACGGTTGGGATTGCGGTCACCTCTGCTAGGGTTGCGGACTACTCTGTGGAGACTGGAACTGCGTTCGACAAGCCGCCAGTCTTGATTAGGAAATGTGACAAAAATTAAAGAATATTTTTTCAGGGACCAATGCAGGCGTGGATTTTTTTAAAGAATTTTTTCCAGTGCCAACACAGGCGTGGAACCAAGACCGGAGTGGATTTTTTAAGGACTATATTTTCAGGGAATAAGACAGTGGATTTTTAAAAAATATTTTTTTAAGGGCTTACACAGGCGTGGATTTTTTAAGGAATATGTATTCAAGGGCTTACACAGGCGTGGTTTTTTAAAGAATATTTTTTTTTAGGGACCAAAACATGCGTGGATTTTTTAAGGAATATGTTTTCAAGGGCTTACACAGGCGTGGTTTTTTTAGGAATAGGTTTCCAAGGGCTTACACAGGCGTGGTTTTTTAAGGAATATGTTTTCAAGGGCTTACACAGGCGTAGTTTTTTAAAGAATATTTTTTCAGGGACCAATACAGGCGTGGATTTTTTAAAGAATATTTTTTTAGGGACCAATACATGCGTGGATTTTTTAGGAACATTTTTTCAGGGACCAATACAGGCGTGAATTTTTTAAGGAATATTTTTTTCAGGGACCAATACAGGCGTGGATTTTTTAGGAACATTTTTTCAGGGACCAATACAGGCGTGAATTTTTTAAGGAATATTTTTTCAGGGACTTCCATAGGCGTGGATTTTTTAAAGAATATTTTTTCAGGGACTTCCATAGGCGTGGATTTTTTAAAGAATATTTTTTCAGGGACTTCCATAGGCGTGGATTTTTTAAAGAATATTTTTTCAGGGACTTCCATAGGCGTGGATTTTTAAGGAATATTTTTTCAAGGGACTACACAGGCGTGGACTTATTAAGGAATATTTTTCAAGGGCCCACACAAGCGTGGATTTCTTAAGGATAATTTTTTCAAGGGCCCACACAAGCGTGGATTTCTTAAGGATAATTTTTTCAAGGGCTTACATAGGCGTGGATGTTATTTTACAAAGTTTTGGGGATAACAATTTTTTAAATAAATATTGTCTACAAATTCTTTAATTTTCTTTACTCTCCACACCATTTGTCCATGTCCACTTCTTATTATTTACCAGAACAAATCTAAGGAACCAATCCCACCCCCTCCATACCAGTAACAAACAATTATTAAATATTCCAAATTGTCTGCATAGAATAACAATTCCGACAATGTGGCTGGCATTCGGTCGCTCTTTCGGTTTGTTCCGTTTTATTTTATTAATTGCATTTGAATAACAAATAAATTATTAAATTGTGTGCAAGAAACTCAATAAGAAATTCTTGTTTCGTCGTGGCACACATTAGTCATGACAGAACTTCGGAGCGGAACAGCAGCATAGAAGCTGTATGAAATTTAAATAAAATTACAATTTTCTTCTGCTGTGATTTCCTAGTTGGGTTTGCGGAACGACAAAAAAACAGAAATTATAAAAATGACTTAATTGCCATGTATCTGCGCGTCAGGCATTATCATTTCCCTCTGCACAGTCACACACACACACGGACAAACACATTTACATTTTTTTCGAAAAGCCATCAATCACTTATCATCACTAAAACATCTATCAATGTCTGACATTTACATCCCAGTACAGAATTGCACACAGAACAACGACACACACACACACACAGATACACTCATACCTAGATATCTACATACCTATAGTGAGAGAGGACAAGCGGTCATTGAGTGACATATTTAACCACACAAGTATTGCTCTTGCTCATCATATCCTCCTCTGAATGAATATAGGCTTATCGATACAACGTAGAGGGAATAGCCTCATTCCACCTATCATCGAATAACGTTCGCACACACACACACTCACTCACTTACACACAGATGCATAAACATTGTTTATCATTTGTATGGAGCTCTGGGCATTTGTGTTCAGTAAAAAATGAGGAGGAGAACGGAGATGAGTGAGTAAAACTTTAATCCTCACTTAAGTCCTTAGGCATTATATAGTGCGGGAGAAGTGGAAAGTATGAGGGGTATATGCGGGGGAGACGAATTGTAGCTCAAATAACGAAAGTTCCTTTAAATTGTCGCAATTGATCCGTTAACTTTTTAAAGCAAAATCATTTTTAAGTACTTAAATGTATTGATGGCATTACGACGACAACAACAATTACGATGATGGTGGTGGTGATGATGACGACCATGATGAGGAGAAAATCGGGGGAGAGGGAATATATTGAAGTCGAGGATGGCTATGCTGTCGTTGTCAACGATGCAAATGAATGATGAATGGCCCCACATAATGGGGGAATAATGTTTGTGGAACAAACTGCAGGGTTGATGAATGCACAGTGGTATTAAGACAGGATATATTTTTCCAAGGACCAACAAGGGCGTGGCTTTTTAAAATAATTTTTTTCAACACCCAGGGACTATAAATGCGAGGATTTTTAAGTTTAATTTGTTCAAGGACCTACAAAGGGCTATATTTTTTCCAGGAAGATATATTTTTAAAATTAATTTTTTCAAGGACCTACAAAGGCGTGGACCTATGAAAGCGTGGATTTTTAAAGTTAATTTTTTCAAGGACCAGCACAGACGTGGAGATTTTAAATATATTTTTTTTTTGCAAAAATGTACAATGGCATGGATTCTTAAATATTTTATTTTCTAAATATTTTTGTGAAGAATCTACAAGGACCAACAACGGCTTAGATTTTTGCAATATTATTGTTTCTAGGACCAATAAAGATTTTATAACCACTGTTTAATTACGATTTTAAAAAAAGTTAGGTAAAGTTGCTACTATGATTAGCACCGAAATCTTCATCAATGTCATCTGTAATGAACAACTAATTGCATCATTTCAAATCGAAAACTTTAAAGGGGACATAGTAAGTTTTAATCCACACCATGATGCAAATATGACCGGAAAGGACACTTAACTTCTTTGCAAACAAATCCGCTTTATTGTTTTTTTTTCTCCCCACCTTTTTTAGTTACCTCAGTAAAAATACAAAAACAGAACAAAGTGTCGTTTACCGTAGACCACCGGAAAGAGATTTATTTACTCAATACTTCAATGGCAATAGTCAGCAGCAATAAAAAAGCAAGGCAGACAAACAGTTTCAAGGGATATATGTGACCCAAGGGTATCATAAACAAAAACGCTTCCTAATCAGATAAGTGTCATAAAAACTCGGGACAACATAGAACGATGAGGTGTTTTGGGTGTTTATGGGACTCAAAATTGTTTGGTGGGCAGTGTCCTTTTTTCATTTCAAAATCTTAAAGCAAACGTAAAATACCTATTTTTAAAGGTTACCTTTAATTGTGAGAACATCAGAAGAATTCTAAGTATTTCCTAGGCGTGGATTTTTTTAGAACTATTTTATGAAGACATATCAAAGGCTCGATTTTTTTAAATATAATATATCTATGTAAGATATGCTATATGTAAATCTGAACCGATTAAAAAAACTTGACACACGAAAGGTTATAGTAACTTCAGTACATTGTACAAAATTGTGTGCCGGTCGGCTAAATGTTGTTTCATTAGGGCACAATTTATATGGGAGCTATATCTAAATTTGAACCGATTTCCACGAAATATACCACAGATCATTGTCGACCTAATTCAGTACACTATGCAAAATTTCGTGAAAATCGAAAGATATATAAGGACTTCGAGCTCCATTTACCTTAAATCGGACGAAAATATATATGGGAGCTGTATCTAAATCTGAACCGATTATCACGAAACTTAGAACACATCATCCTGAACCTAATTCAGTATCCAATGTCAAATTTCGTGCAAATCGAAGGGACTCTGGTGTCCCATTTACCTTAAATCGGACAAAACTATATATGGGAGCTATATCTAAATCTGGACCGATTTCCACGAAACTTAGCACACATCATTCTGGACCTAATTCAGTACCCTATGCCAAATTTCCTGCAAATCGAAAGAAATATCGGGACTTTCGGGCACCATTTACCTTAAATCGGACGAAAATATATATGGGAGCTGTATCTAAATTTGGACCGATTTTTCGAAACTTAGCAGATATCATTCTAAGCTCAATTCAGTACGTTATGCCAAATTTTGTGCAAATCGAAAGATATATAGGAACTTTGGTGCCCCATTTACCGTAAATCGGACGAAAATATATATGGGAGCTATATCTTAATCTGAACCGATTATCACGAAACTTGGTAGACATCACTCTAGTATCAATTCAGTACGTTATGCCAAATTTCGTGCAAATCGAAAGATATATAGGGACTCTGGTGTCCTATTTATCTTAAATCGGACAAAACTATATATGGTAGCTATATCTAAATCTGAACCGATTTTCACGAAACTTAGCACACATCATTCTGGACCTAATTCAGTACGTTATGCCAAACTTTGTGCAAATCAAAAGATATATAGGGACTTTGGTGCACCATTTACATCAAACCGGACGAACATTTATATGCGAGCTATATCTAAATCTGACCGATTTTCATGTAACTTAGCACACATCATTCTGGACCTAATTCAGTGCCCTATGCCAAATTTCGTGCGAATAGAAAGATATATAGGGACTTTGGGGCACCATTTACTTTAAATCGGACTGAACTATATATGGGAGCTATATCTAAATCTGGACCGATTTTTACGAAACTTGGCAGACATTATTCTAAAATCAATTCAGTACCCCATGCCAAATTTCGTGCAAATCGAATGTTATATAGGGACTTTAGTGCACCATAAACATAAAATCGGACGAAACTATATACGGGAGCTATATCTAAATCTGGACCTATTTTCACGAAACATGGCAAAAATCACCCTAGGCTCAATTCAGTACGTTATATCAAAATTCGCGCAAATCGAAAGATATATAGGGACTTTGGTGCACCATTTACATAAAATCGGACGAAACTATATATGGGAGCTATATCTAAATCTTAACCGATTATTCTTGAATTTCAATGGGGCTCAATTCAGTACCCAATGCCAAATTTCATACAAATCGGCTTGGTGCAAAAACCGACCTATATATGGGAGCTATATCTTTGTTTTCAATTTCAATAGGGTTCGTCCTTGGCCAATTCTCATCCAAATCAGATCATAAATGCGACCTGTACTTTGTTTACAATTTAACATCTACAGACGGACATGCATAAATCGGCTCAGAAAGTGATTATATGCATATTCTCAAAAGGAACCATGTGTCTATCTCGTTTCCTTTTGTTACAAACATATGCACAAATACATAATACCCTGTACCACAGTGTGGTGAATGGTATAAAAAAATATTTTTGTTATGGCTTTATATGGACTCCATCTCACCAATAGAGACTCACTTTAGTTCGTTTTTAGATACTCCTATGGGATACTCCTTTCAGCGTGTCTATGATAGATCCCCCTCAGTTCGTCTATAGAATTTCTATTCAACCCGTCTGTCCTGATAACCATCCTGTCCTCCTGAATTATCACCTTACAAATTTTTCCTTTATAGCTTCCTTCCTGACCATCATCCACTGATAATTATTGTTGTTGTTGAAATGATTTGAAATGACAAACAGTTTCCAGGTCCACGAACAACAATAATAACATCAACATTAATTCGTTTTTAGGGAAAATTTTGTGGTTCAAATAATGGCTGAAAGGTAACAGCAACATTTACCCATGAAGGCAGTCAGGCCTTGCAGACATCCGAGCAACCACAATCCTTGACAGCCTTTTGTGTGTTTGTGTGCGGTTTATACAAAAGCAGAAGACCATCAACAATGAACGAATGAATGAATATTACAAGAATTGCTTTGGAGGTCTAAGTCCCGTAAGGAGATCCACCACCACGTTCTACACAATTGCCCCAGACACCGATACACACATTTTCGCAAAGGTCTCAGCTTCAACTTGGTGGGAACATTAATGTGTGATTGCTGAGGGTGCTAGGAAGAAGGGGGAGGAAATATGAGCTTGCCGCTACCCCTGGGTGAAGTACCCTCGCATTTTCTTCATCATCATCTTGGCAAATAAAGCCACCATGAGTTATGAATTGTTTATATGACAGAGGGAGTACAAATGTGTTAGTGTAATGGGTGAGTATGCGTTTTCTTTTTCGCAGTCATTCAAAGGCTCACTTATTTATAACAAGATTAAGACAAAGTCAGCAGAAACTCAAAAGTCTTACAACATTGCAGAGCATGTTTCACAAGTACTGAAATTCACATCATTACAACAATAACAAGAACAACATAAACGAAACTGAAGCAAAATAAGAAGAAGAAAAAAAATCTGCCCGACATTTGTTTAACATTCCGTACATAAATAACAAATAAACATTATCTGCCTTTACGAAAATGAACTTCACCTTCATCCATCCCGTCCTCCCCCCGCCGTTCCAATTTGGTTCACTGGTTAATTTTTCGTTCATGTTCGTCGTTCGTTCATTCAATGTTAACAATCACACAGCAAAATAAACACGTCACGTCGCAATAAACTAAGTCACAGCGACAACATAGTTAATTATAATGTGAAAAATGATGTTCATTCGCACACACACACACGCACATACACATGGGCGCACTTTCACGTATTTGCACTTCGTCTTTGGCAGATCGACAAATGTCTTTATTTTTTCTCATATTTTTGTGCTAATGAATGATGACTGGTTCGTAAGAGGTATTTTTCACATGTGTTCAGATACTCACTCACACATACAAACAAACATACATACCTTAAATTCTAAATAACTTCATGGCCAAATAACAGATGTAGATAAGTTATGACGGGTGGAAAAAAAAACATACCTGCAATGAAAGACAATGGAAAAGGAAATGTTATAAGTAATGAAATTAATTAAATATTTAATAGAAATTTTGATTTATTTTTTGAAAACATTTTCGAATCCAAAATTTTATAAAATGACTAGCATTTGTATTCAAAATATTTTTTACCCTACACAACTATGTTGTCAGGATATTATAGCTTTGTGCAGCCCCAAGAGTTTGTAACGCCGCGAAATATTGGTCCTAGACCCACCTTTAAGTATACCGATCATATCTCGACAAGCTGAGTCGATCTAGACATGTGTGTCCGTCCGTCAGTCCGTCTGTCCATTATAATTTGTAAACACGATACAGGCCACAGTTATGGACCAAATTTAACGAGATTTTGCACGTAGGATGAGTTCGGCCCAATGAAGACCCCTATTGTTTTTGGTAAAGATCGTTTAATATTTAGGGGATGAAATGGACCAAAAACTTTATTTTTGTCGGTTTTTCGCGAAACTTTACATGAGGAAGGGGATCGGGCTAAAGATGTGGATGTTTTGAAAATATCTTTTCAAGGACTATAAAGGCTTGATTTTTTAAAAACCATTTTCAAGAACTCTTCAGGCGAGGACTTTTTAAATATTTGTTGAAGGACTATTATAAACGTATTTTTTTAATGTTTTTTTTCACGGATTATTATAAGCGTGGGTTTATTAAAAATACTTTTTTTCAAAGATTATAATAATCGTGGATTTTTACAAATCTTTTCTCAAGGAGTTTTAGGAGCGTGGTTTTTATACCCTTCACGATTTAAGGTAAATTGAGCACCAAAGTCCCTATATATCTTTTGATTTGCACGAAATTTGGCATAACGTACTGAATTGAGCCTGGAGTGATGTCTGCCGAGTTTAAAGAAAATCGATCCAGATTTATATATAGCTCCCATATATACTTTCGCCCGATTTCATGTAATAGAGTCCCTATATATCTTTCGATTTGCACGAAATTGGGCATAAAGTACTGAATAGAGCTTAGAGTGATGTCTGCCAAGTTTCGTGAAAATCGGTCCAGATTTAGATATAGCTCCCATATGTAGTTTCGTCCGATTTTGTGTAAATGGTACACCAAAGTCCCTATTTATCTTTCGATTTGCACGTCATTTGGCAAAACGTACTGAATAGAGCCTAGAGTGATGTGTGCCAAGTTTCGTGAAAATCGGTCCAGATTTAGATATAGCTTCCATATATAGTTTAGTCAGATTTTATGTAAATGGTGCACCAAAGTCCCTATATATCTTTCGATTTGCACGAAATTTGGCACAGCGTACTGAATTAAGTATAGAACGATGTGTGTTGAAATTCGTGAAAGTCGGCTCAGATTTAGATATAGCTCATATATATATTAGTCCGATTTTACGTAAATAGTGCACCAAAGTCTCTATATATCCAACGATTTGCACGAAATTTGGAATAGCCTACTGAATTAAGCCTAGAATAAGGTGTACTAACTTTTGTGAAAATCGGTTCAGAATTAGATATAACTCCCATATATATTTTCATCCGATTTTAGGTAAATGGTGCACCAAAGTCGCTATATACACTTCAATTTGCACGAAATTTGGCACAGCGTACTGAATTCAGTCTATAAAGATGTGTGTCAAATTTCGTGAAAATCGGTTCAGATTTAGATATAGCTCCCATATATATATATATATATATATTTTATTCCGATTTTATGTAAATGGTGCAAAAAGGATTTGACAAGTTTCGATGGAATTGGTTTAGATTTCTATATTTTTCTTAAAATTTATTTACATAATTTTGTCCCATTGTAAGAAGCAGCTCTATATCTGACCAAAATTTTGTATAGGCTGCAGAATGACATGTTTAATTTTGTATAAGTTTGATACGTTCTGACTCAACTTCCCGAGCTCAGTCAATCACGTCTGCTGATTGACACCACGGGCATCTCCTCTGCAAGTTCCCTCAGCGGAGATCGTAGAGTGCAGATGCCACCGAGCGGTGGTTGTTGCTGGTTTGCTCTCCTTGCTCGACACTTTTCTTCCACTGGAATATGTTAATGTAGTAGTAAACGTCAACCGATCCTCAGCGATCACCGCAATCCTCTGTGATTGCATGAACCACAGCGTTAACTTGTCGACCAACCTCCTTAGAGTTAACTTGTCTACGCATAACGTCTACGCGTTATCAGGCCTCTGTCGCCGCCCCAAATTACAAAGGTTATTTTGTTGTTGATAGAAAAGAAAGAATACCACCAATAAACCAAGACTTTTATTAAGATTATTTAACAAATCCTTTGTGTTTTATTTCTTTGAACTTTTCTTTCTATTCCATACACCATTAACTGCTTGGGAGTTCTCTTGTTGTCGATTTACCCCCGCTCCTAATAGTTAATTAATTGAACACAACACCCCTCGCCTCTACATTTGGTCCGTACGAGCCGGATAGAAACTTGCCTTGTTGTTGCCGATCTCCCTTTTTCAACTCTCGCGCCTCCTAAACAAATTTCATGTTAATGGTCCTTCGTCAAATAGTCCTTTTTCAAAGACCATTACAGGCGTAGATTTTTTAAAAACATTTTTTCAAAGACCATCACAGGCGTAGATTTTTTTTAAATATATTTTTAAAGACTTTTTATAAGAAATTTAGTTTGTGAAGCATTTCATAACATGTTTTCAATTTATACCTTGTTTGAAAAGGAATAACCCTATTTTATTAAAAAAAAAACACCACAACAACAGACAGTTTTGAAATATGAAATAGTTTTAGTTGAGACAGTTTATTTTTTATTTATTGTTTTTTTAGTTTATAAATGGTTGAGGTTTCTTTTAACATTGCACAGATTTTTGGTATTGGTGTCATGTTTGGTTGTTGGCATTTGGTAATCCCCTAGAGATGGAGCAACTCCATTGCCTCGATTGCAGTGAGTGCCAAGTGCTGTGGGTATTAACAAAGTTTCTACCGCCACCCCTTCACATAACTCCGGCTAATGTTATGAAAAATATGAATATGCAAACATAAACACCCACCACCCACCCGCCACTCATCTATCCGACTATTATAATTTATTTACAATGTGTGTGTGTGCGAGGGGTTAAAGTGTTTTATGTTTATATTATTCTCTCACAACTATGAAAGCGTGCATGTATGTGTGTGTTTGTTCAGGGATGCTTTTATTACTGACAAAACAACAGCAACAACGACGACTTGGGTGAAAATTTGTTAAATGGTGGTCTGGCGGTTGTATGTAGTGCGTGAGACCCCTGTTTTTGGGTATTTTTTGCAAAAGTGTGTCTGGTGTTTTGAGAACGTGTGTCAGTGTGTGCTTAGCAATTTAAAATGTATTTACCTTTTCCTTGGAGAAAACAATATTTTTTAGGGTTCTTTGTTTTGGCAAACATTTGCACAGTAATATTTCTACAAAAACAAAAACAACAAAAACAAACGAAAAATAATAATAATAAAAATAAAAACACCATAAGTAAGGCAAGTGTAAATAACATAAATACTCGGAGAGATTTACACCCAACATAAAGTAATCGTCAGGACATGAGACGAGCACAAACTAAACATTCAGAGCAATCCGTAGTAGGTAGAAGGATTCTTTAACTAAGTAACTGTAAGTTATATGTTTCATTTTCATGGGGGGAGAATTTTGTAAGGGTGATCAACTTTGAACGGATGTGGAAAATTTTCAGGATTTTAATTTGTTATATTTTTGTTTACTTTTTTAAAACTTATAAAATCTTCTTAATTGATTTCGGTTTTATTTTATTGTGTAACATAGATTTATTAAAATAATAAGACTTAATATTACGAATAATGCTAATCCTTAAAAAAATTATGGTTTTAAATTTTATACTGGAACATAAAAAACTGTACGCCTGTATTAGTTATATTTTAAAATTTACGTTATTGTCGGTTGTTGAAAAAATTTTTTGCTAAATGAAAAAAATCATCTTTAAAAAATATTTTTTCAAGGACCACCACACGTTCTTGAAAAAATATTTTACATAAAAAAGTTGGTCTTAAAAAAATATTTTTAAAAAATCCGTGCCTGTGTTTGTCCTTGAAGAATTTATTTTGGTGTTGGTCCTTTACAAAAGGCTTACGGTTTTTGAACAAATACAATATTCTTTAAAAAGTAATTTTTAAAAAGTCCACGATTGACGAACAAATGCATGGATTTTTTCACGAAGCTTAGCAGCATCATTCTAGACTTAATTCAGTACCCTATACAAAAATTCGTGCAAATCGAAAGATATAACATAAAATCGGACGAAAATATTTATATGGGGGCTACATCTAAATCTGAACCGATTTTCACGAAACTTAGCACTCGTCATTCTAGACTTAATTCAGTACGCTATCACAATTTTTTTGCAAATCGAATGATTTTGAGAGACTTTGGTGTACCAATTACCTAAAATCGGACGAAAATATATATAGGAGCTATATCTAAAACTGGACCGATTTTCAAGAAACTTAACACACATCATTCTGTACTTAATTCAGTACAATATGCCAAATTTCATGCAAATCGAATTACAAATAGGGACTTTAGTACACCATTTACATTAAATCGGACGAAAATATATAGGGAGCTATATCTAAATCTGAACCGAATTTCAGGAAACTTAACACACATTAGTCTAGACTTCATTCAGTACGCTATGCCAAATTTCGTGCAAATCGAAAGATATGTTTGGACTTTGGTGCACCATTTACATTAAATCGGACGAAAATATATATGGGAGCTATATCGAAATCTGAACTGATTTTCAGGAAACTTTGTACACATCATTCTAGACCTAATTCAGTACGCTGTGCAAAATTTTGTGCAAATCGAAAGATATATAGGGGCATTGGTAAACCATTTACCTTAAATCGGACGAAAATATATATGAGAGCTATATCTAAATCTGAACCGATTTTCATGAAACTTAGCACACATTACTATATACGCAATTTAGTACGTTATGCCAAATGTCGTGCAAATCGAAAAATATATAGGGTCATTGATGCACCAATTACCTTAAATCGGATGAAAATATATATTAGAGCTATATCTAAATCTGAACCGATTTTCACCAAACTTCGCACACATCATTCTAGACTAAATTCAGTACGCTATACCAAATTTCGTGCAAATCGAGATATATAGGGACTTTGGTACACCATTTACCATAAATCGGACGAAAATATATATGGGAGTTATATCTAAATTTGAACCGATTTTACCAATTTCAATAGGGTTCGTCCTTGGGCCAAAGAAATGTGCTGTACCAAATGTCATCCAATTCGGATCATAAATGCGATCTGTACGTTGTTTACAATTCAACATGGACAGACGGACGGACATGCATAAATTGACTCAGAAGATGATTCTATGCATATTCTAAAAAGGAAACATGGGTCTATCTCGACTATTTTTGCCTGTTACAAACATATGCACAAAGACATACCCTGTACCACAGTGTCGTGAAGGGTATAAAAACTCTTAAAAAGATATTTTTAAAAAACTCATCGCCTGCGTTGCTACGTAAACAAATATTTTTACAAATCCTCGTTTACTGTAAGACAATTGTTTATATGCCTGGTTATCTAATAATCTTTAATGTTTTTATAAATTCTACACAACCCCATGGGCGGATACATTTAATCGTATTATGAATATATATAACTATTTAGGAGTACATAAGCCATTCTCAATAAAAACAATATCCCCAAGGGTATTGATGACGTAGAATCCTTCTTTATCCTTACCACAATCAAAACGACATGTTTCGAAATGTAAATGTTAACATAACAGCAACAACAACAACAATAACACAGCCATAACCGTAACTATTTTCAAATTTCATAACACGTTTCAGATGTCGTGCGTGGTTACAAACATTAACATGAAATGTGGTTATCAATTATGGCCATGATTAGACTCCTGATTATGTTGTGGTATTCAGTTATTCATATGTAAAGTCTAGGCAACAGTATCTATGAACGTGTGTGTATCTACATGTTATTCAAATATGTAAATAATATAAAAAATAACAAGATACAGTCAAATATTAAAAAAAAAAAAGAATTTCAATACAGTATTGATTGTCTCCTTGACTCCTTTATTTTGATGGAAATTTATTTAAAAACCCTATCTAGGGTATGTGAAAACACACATGTAAACAATACGGAAATGAAATCTCACCGCCAGTCATAATTTTACCTTAGCTATCATCGTGGCCCATTGTTTATGTTTCTGGAGGCCACAAAGAAAAATGAAAACAAATTATGGCAATTTCCTACGCCAATCGGCAGGATTCCATGTGTCTAACTTCTTTTGCAAATATGTTAAATGGAAACTCTTTTATCTATGTCATACTGTCTTCTGCCTTTTCGTACAGCTTCATTTGTTTCTTTAAATTAGACCAATTTTTCTTATGTAGATATGGAATACACAGTCGTGAAATTGACTGAATATGTAAAAAACAAAATCATCTTAGGCAATTTACTGTGGCAAAGAAAATTAAAGTAAATTGAAAAATATTCCTTAAAAAACCAACGTTTTGTTTTGGTCCTTGAAAAAATATTCCTTAAAAACATCGACGTCTTGTTTTGGTCCTTGAAAAAATAATCATCAAAAAAATCCACGTCTTGTCTTGGTCCTTGAAAAAATAATCATCAAAAAAATCCACGTCTTGTCTTGGTCCTTGAAAAAATATTCCTTAATAAACAACGTTTTGTTTTGGTCCTGGAAAAATTATTCTTCAATAAATCCACGCCTTTGGTAGTCCTTGAAAAAATATTCTTTAATAAATCCACGCCTTTGGTAGTCCTTGAAAAAATATTCTTTAATAAATCCACGCCTTTGGTAGTCCTTGAAAAAATATTCTTTAAAAATCCACGCCTTTGGTAGTCCTTGAAAAAATATTCTTTAAAAAATCCACGCCTTTGGTAGTCCTTGAAAAAATATTCTTTAAAAAATCCACGCCTTTGGTAGTCCTTGAAAAAATATTCTTTAAAAAATCCACGCCTTTGGTAGTCCTTGAAAAAATATTCTTTAAAAAATCCACGCCTTTGGTAGTCCTTGAAAAAATATTCTTTAAAAAATCCACGCCTTTGGTAGTCCTTGAAAAAATATTCTTTAAAAAATCCACGCCTTTGGTAGTCCTTGAAAAAATATTCTTTTAAAAATCCACGCCTTTGGTAGTCCTTGAAAAAATATTCTTTAAAAAATCCACGCCTTTGGTAGTCCTTGAAAAAATATTCTTTAAAAAATCCACGCCTTTGGTAGTCCTTGAAAAAATATTCTTTAAAAAAATCCACGCCTTTGGTATTCCTTGAAAAAATATTCTTTAAAAAATCCACGCCTCTTGTAATGGTCCTTGAAAAAATATTCTTTAAAAAATCCACGCCTCTTGTAATGGTCCTTGAAAAAATATTCTTTAAAAAATCTACGCCTCTTGTAATGGTCCTTGAAAAAATATTCTTTAATAAATCCACGCCTTTGATAGTCCTTGAAAAAATATTCTTTAATAAATCCACGCCTTTGGAAGTCCTTGAAAAAATATTCTTTAATAAATCCACGCCTTTGATAGTCCTTGAAAAATATGCTTTAATAAATCCACGCCTTTGATAGTCCTTGAAAAATATGCTTTAATAAATCCACGCCTTTGATAGTCCTTGAAAAATATGCTTTAATAAATCCACGCCTTTGATAGTCCTTGAAAAAATATTCTTTAATAAATCCACGCCTTTGGAAGTCCTTGAAAAAATATTCTTTAATAAATCCACGCCTTTGGTAGTCCTTGAAAAAATATTCTTTAATAAATCCACGCCTTTGGTAGTCCTTGAAAAAATATTCTTTAAAAAATCCACGCCTTTGGTAGTCCTTGAAAAAATATTCTTTAAAAAATCCACGCCTTTGGTAGTCCTTGAAAAAATATTCTTTAAAAAATCCACGCCTTTGGTAGTCCTTGAAAAAATATTCTTTAAAAAATCCACGCCTTTGGTAGTCCTTGAAAAAATATTCTTTAAAAAATCCACGCCTTTGGTAGTCCTTGAAAAAATATTCTTTAAAAAATCCACGCCTTTGGTAGTCCTTGAAAAAATATTCTTTAAAAAATCCACGCCTTTGGTAGTCCTTGAAAAAATATTCTTTAATAAATCCACGCCTTTGGTAGTCCTTGAAAAAATATTCTTTAAAAAAATCCACGCCTTTGGTATTCCTTGAAAAAATATTCTTTAATAAATCCACGCCTCTTCTAATGGTCCTTGAAAAAATATTCTTTAATAAATCCACGCCTCTTGTAATGGTCCTTGAAAAAATATTCTTTAATAAATCCACGCCTCTTGTAATGGTCCTTGAAAAAATATTCTTTAATAAATCCACGCCTCTTGTAATGGTCCTTGAAAAAATATTCTTTAATAAATCCACGCCTTTGATAGTCCTTGAAAAAATATTCTTTAATAAATCCACGCCTCTTGTAATGGTCCTTGAAAAAATATTCTTTAATAAATCCACGCCTTTGATAGTCCTTGAAAAATATGCTTTAATAAATCCACGCCTTTGATAGTCCTTGAAAAATATGCTTTAATAAATCCACGCCTTTGATAGTCCTTGAAAAATATGCTTTAATAAATCCACGCCTTTGATAGTCCTTGAAAAATATGCTTTAATAAATCCACGCCTTTGATAGTCCTTGAAAAATATGCTTTAATAAATCCACGCCTTTGATAGTCCTTGAAAAAATATTCTTTAATAAATCCACGCCTTGTTGTGGTCCTTGAAAAAAATATTCTTTAATAAATCCACGCCTTGTCTTGGTCCTTAAAAAATATTCCTTCATAAATCCCCGCCTTGTTTTGGTCCTTGAAAAAATATTCTTTAATAAATCCATGCCTTGTAATGGTCCTTGAAAAAATTTTCTTTAATAAATCCACGCCTTTGAATGGTCCTTGAAAAAATATGCTTTAATAAATCCATGCCTTGTAATGGTCCTTGAAAAAATTTTCTTTAATAAATCCATGCCTTGTAATGGTCCTTGAAAAAATTTTCTTTAATAAATCCACGCCTTGTCTTGGTCCTTAAAAAATATTCCTTCATAAATCCCCGCCTTGTTTTGGTCCTTAAAAAATATTCCTTCATAAATCCAAGCCTTGTAATGGTCCTTGAAAATATATTCTTTAATAAATCCACGCCTTTGATAGTCCTTGAAAAAATATTCTTTAATAAATCCACGCCTTTGATAGTCCTTGAAAAAATATTCTTTAATAAATCCACGCCTTGTTGTGGTCCTTGAAAAAAATATTCTTTAATAAATCCACGCCTTGTCTTGGTCCTTAAAAAATATTCCTTCATAAATCCCCGCCTTGTTTTGGTCCTTAAAAAATATTCCTTCATAAATCCAAGCCTTGTAATGGTCCTTGAAAAAATATTCTGTAATAAATCCACGCCTTGTCTTGGTCCTTAAAAAATATTCCGTCATAAATCCACGCCTTGTTTTGGTCCTTAAAAAATATTCCTTCATAAATCCAAGCCTTGTAATGGTCCTTGAAAAAATATTCTGTAATAAATCCACGCCTTGTCTTGGTCCTTAAAAAATATTCTTAAATAAATCCACGCCTTGTAATGGTCCTTAAAAAATATTCCTTAATAAATCCACGCCTCAGTTGGCCCTTGAAAAATATTCTGTAATAAATCCACGTCTCTTGTAGTGGTCCTTGAAAAAATATTCTTTAAAAAATACACGCCTTGTTGATTGGTCCTTGAAAAAATATTCTTTAAAAAAATACACGTCATTGTTGATTGGTCCTTAAAAAAATATTCTTTAAAAAATACACGCCTTTGTTGATTGGTCCTTGAAAAAATATTCTTTAAAAAAATACACGTCATTGTTGATTGGTCCTTAAAAAAATATTCTTTAATAAATCCACGCCTTTGGTACTCCTTGAAAAAGTATTCTTTAAAAAATCCACGCCTGTATGAGAAAATTATTCCTTAAATTTATCAATTTTGTTCAGTCCATGAAATTTTAACTTCATTCCCAAGTAAGGTTGAAATCTCAAATTCCAAATGTGGTTATATGGTTCTGTAGTTCACTCAGCAGAACCTTTATTTATTTATGTTTTATCAATTAGAGAACTCCACAAAGATTTCCTGTTTTTTCAGAGGGGGAGATTGTAAGTAAATAAAGTCGCATCTGATGCCGTTGGCTCTGGCTCCAACAAAAAAGTAAAAATAAATAGGGAAACAGAAACCAAACACCGCAAAATTTAAAATTCCGGATATAACGCGTTTCTGTTTTCTCACCGCACACACACACACAGAAAATAGAACCCAAAAAATAAAAACGAAACTAAAAAAATAAATCACAACTACATCCGCTTCCTACATTCAGTTGTGGATAAACAAATAGCAGCAGTAGTGGTGTTGCATGATTGCTTTTCTATTTACTTAACATTTTTTTGTTGTTGTTAATATTTTTGGCTAAAAGTGATGGTTGGTGGGAACTGATATCCAGTTTGTTGTCTTACCAACATTTTTGTGGATTTTGAAATTGATAAGTTATCGGAATCAGAAGTATTTGCTGAAACGCAAATACTTGGTGTTGATTTTGGATGGGGGAATTTAAATGAATTCCAACGGAAGCTCTAGGCTTTAATTGAGATAAAAATATTATAAAGTACTTTTAAGATTTAAAATTTACTTAATTGTGTTTTTCAAAGATTAAAAATTCAAATCTGCTTCATAAAATAGCACCCAAACAACCCTACATGAAATATCTTTGAGTGAATTTTTTGTTTAGCATAATCCTTCAATAATGTCCTAAGGACAATGAAGCAAACATATTTATTGTGTAAATTCAGATATGTCCCAAAGGACATCATGAAACAAACACACACATATATAACACAAAAGGACATACATTTACTTTGACAGTATGCCACTTAAGGAGTTTTTAATTGGAAAACAAAGTTTTGGAAAAAAAAACAAAAAAGAGATGCACAGAAAGCGACCACAAAAATAAACGAAAATATGGGGTTGATTGCCAACCAAGAAACTTAAAACAATCCAATTAAAATCTTTAAGATTTGTAAAAATCTAAATTTTGAAGCCTTTTTACTTTTGTTTTAAAACTCCACTTCGAAATTAATTTTATTGTGACAATGGGACATTAGCCATTGTCAAAAAGGCGTGAATGCCAGTTTTGACTTTCTGCATGAAAGGAAAATATAAGAAGGAAGTGAAAAATATTAATGTTTTCTAATTAATTTTTATGTAAATTAAAAAAGGATATTTTTTAACATACCAGGTATTTGATTAAGATTATGAAGTAAAACATATACAATAACGGATTTTTCAAGAGGCCTCTCTGTCCTATTATTCTTAATCTTTTATCCACCAACCAAGGCAACTAGTGCATGGACCAATACAAGGCGTGGATTTATAAATGAATATTATTTCGAGGACCAATACAAGGGCCGGACTTTTTAAAAAAAAATTTTTTAAGGAATATTTTTTCAAGGACTGTTTAAATAATATTTTTTCAAAATAATATTTTTTCAAGTATAAATAATATTTTTTCAAGGACCAATACAAGGCGTGGATTTATTAAAGAATATTTGTTCACCAACCAAAACAAGGTGTGGATTTATTAAAGAATATTTTTTCAAGTCCATGCAAGACTTGGCTGGCGTAGGGGATGATAGATACCAAGCAACGGCCTGATTGGCTTTAACATGGCGAAGTCCAGGCTTATCTTGGTCCCTCTTTCATCTCAATTGTGGACACTGACTCCCCGTGGTGCCACCTGGGGTACCTATTTTCATCACGGTTTAGTTGCCCACATTCGGAAAATCGAACCTACTATGAAAAAGCAAAGAAAAAGAAAACCAAACCCACCTAATGTTGACGACTTCCGCAAACGTATAAAGGACCACGATCTGCGAAACTGCACTTGGAATGTGCGCACATTGTACAGAACAGACGCCGGCACATCCTCCTGTAGAGATGAAGAAGGAAAACTGGCGACCGATACAGACAGTGTGCTGATGATCTGAAAGGAGTATTTTGAAAAAAATCTGGTATCAAATAGTAGCGGTGAAGAGGATACTCCAGAATCAATAATAGATGACGGTATAGAGTGTATACCACCTAGCCAAGATGAAGTCAGAATAGCAATCAATTGGCTGAAGAATAATAAAGCAGCAGGTGCCGATGGGTTACAAGCCGAACTATTCAAGACTGGTGGTCAGATGATTGTAACCTCAGCTTCCTGTGTCCCTTGCACAAAAACGGAGACAAGAGCCTTTTTCCCATCGCATATAAAGTGCTATCCAGTGTGCTGTGTGAACGATTGAAGTCAATGGTCAACGACATTATTGGACCATTCCACTGCGGCTTCAGACCTGGCAAATCCACCATTGAACATATTTTCACTCTGCGCCAAAACCGGGAAAAACCCCAACGGAAAACACATTGACACATACCACATATTAGTCGACTATAAGGCCGCATTCGACAGCCCTATCCGTTCTGAGGTGTTTAAAGCAATGTCTCCATTCAGCATCACCGAAAAAATAATACGGCTATGCAATATAACGTTAAGTGACACAAGATCAGAAGTTAAAGTCGGAAAAGACCTATCGGAGCCCTTCAATACCGAACGAAGATTCAGAAAAGGTGACAGTTTGTCGGGTGATCTTTTTAACATCCTGCTGGAAAAGGTCATACGAGAGACAAAAGTGAACAGAAATGGCACTCTGTACACCAAACAACACATGTTACTCGCCTACGCCGATGATACCGACATAATGGGTCGAACATTGAGAGAGGTTACAGCCGCATTTGAACAGATTGAGAAGGAGTCTGCCAAAGTGGGTCTGACAGTAAACGGCGAGAATACAAAGCTCATGGTATTAACGCGCAAAACGTCCAGTAGACTCGGACCAACTGTGGAACTTGAGAACTACAGCTTCGAGGTGGTCAAAGATTTGATATACCTTGGTACCGCCATAAACAAAACGAATGACATCAGTTTTGAAATTCGGGGTAGGATAGTGATGGCCAACCGATGCTACTAGGGTCTGCGCAAACAACTCAAAAGCAAGGCCTCCTCCGGCCATACCAAACTCACACTCTACAAGACGCTGATCCTCCCCTTGCTGTTATATGGATCTAAAGCATGGGTACTTTTGCAAGCACAGATGAGGCAGCTCTTGGAGTGTTTGAGAGAAAAATTCTCCGAAAGATCTATGGGCCGATCTGCGTTGACGGTGAATATCACCGTCGAATGAACCATGAGTTGTACCAGCTATTCTCGGACATCGACATTGTTAGACGTATTGAGCTGCAGCGACTACGTTGGCCAGGTCATTTAGTGAGAATGGACAAAGATGCCCCAACGCAAAAGGCAACCAGCTGATGGTTCACGCAGAAGGGGAAGGCCAAGAATACGTTGGAAAGATCAAGTCAAAGGCAACATCGCCGAAAATGGTCTTTCAAATTGGAAAAACTGCGCAAAAGACCGACGCGCCTGGAAATCTTTTTTAAGCTCGGGTTATGGAACGAAAGTTCTGTCACAAGCCAGCTAAGTAAGTAATGCAAGACTTGGATTTTTTAACGACTATTTTTCTAAGGATTAAAACGATGGGTGGAATTTTTAGGGATCAACAAAAGGTGTGGATTTTTTATACCCCTATTTTATTTGTTAAGGGTTTTTTGTAAAATTATTTCATCCTCTCCCTACAACAGTTTGTAAAATAAGATCATCACACAAAATACTTCATAATTTGAAAATAACTTAATTAATATTCACCATTAATGTTAAAGGACAACATGATAATCGAATATTAAAATCCAATGAAAACTTTGTCCTTACTGATTATGAAGGAATTTATCTTCATAGTTTAATTATGAACTTTTTTCGAAAACATTTTTTCCATGAAATTTCATTTTATTCTTCCTTAGAAAAAAAACTTTACTCTTTTGCATAGTTTTGGTGAAGTCTAACATTCAGTCTCTCTCTCTCCGCCTCTTTTGGGTTGAAAGAGGTGGCCAAATAATTAATCAGTTGGTAAAAATTTATAGTTTTTACACCACAGTTTTTTTTCGCCGCTTACCATCGAACTGCTGCGTTCTTTAATCGTTTTTAATGATTGACAAATAGCTTCGGAGGTTTTGGCATTGCTGAGAATACTTTTTTCTCGCATTGCTTTACTCCGTTTTCAAATTAATTATAAATCTGGAATCTGGTTGTAAAAACAGTTGTAATGATATTTTGCGCGTATAGCAGGCGGACGAGAGGGAAAGGTCAATTACAAGGTTCGAAAAAATGGAAAATTATTTGCTTTATAATTGAAAAGTTTTTATTTTTGGATTTGGTTCATTGCTTGAAGCAATTTTTAATTAAAATTAAAGGACAATCGCAGAGACATATGCAAAGGATTTAATTAAAAAATGTTTTATGTTTAAAATTTATTTGTTTTAAATTATTTTGTCATTCAAAAATAAAAGGGTAGATTTTTAAAATATAAAACGAGTGATGGTCCCTTAAAATAAATTCTTTGAAAATCCACGCATATAGCTCCGATGATCCTTAGAAATAAATTATTTAAAAAAAATTATGGATCAGATGGTCCTCAGAAAACAATTCTTTAAAACCCAATATTTTAGATCAGCTAGGCCTTTGAAATAAATTTAAAAAACACCGCCATTTAACTCAGATGGTTAAAAATCTCTTAAAAATCCATTTCTATACCCTCCACCATAGTATGGATGATATATTAATTTTGTCATTCCGTTTGTAACTCATCGAAATATTCATTTCCTACCCTATAAAGTATATATATTCTTGATCAGGGTAAAATTCTAAGACGATCTAGCCATGTCCGTCCGTCCGTCCGTCTGTTGTAATCACGCTATCTTCTGAAGGAATTGAGATAGGGTGCTGAAATTTTACATAGGGTTGTCTTTTTTTCTGCAGGCAGGTCAAGTTCGAAGATGGGACATATCGGTCCACTTTTAGACATAGCTCCCTGGGTACCCGCCAAATTTCGGTATTTTGGGGTTCTTGAGCGCGGTTTTCAGCCGAATTCGCTGAAATTTGGTACATTGGGTTCTTATTGAGTAGTAAATGTCTTCACAAAAAATTATAAGTATAGGCCCACTTTTTCTGGTACCCACATATAACAGTACCTTCCATTTTTCACTTTTTTTGGGGGGTTTTGGTCGTATTTTTCCACCGAATTTGCTGTTATTTAGCATTTTGAGTTATTAATAGGTACCAAATATCTCCACAAAAAATTATGAATATAGGTCTATTTTTTCGGGTAGCCCCCATATAAGGGTACCCCCAATATTTGGTATTTTGGGGTTCTTGAGAGCGTTTTTCAGCCGAATTCGTTGAAATTTGGTAGATTGGGTTCTTATTGGGTACTAAATGTTTCCACAATAAATATAAGTATAGGTCCACTTTTTCTGGTAGCCCCATATAACGGTACCTCCTACTTTTCAATATTTTGGGGGTTTTGGTCGTATTTGTATTGTAATTTAGTACTTTGAGTTCCTAATAGGTACCAAAACTCTCCACAAAAAATTTTGAATATAAGTCCATTTTTTCGGGTAGCCCCATATAAGGGTACCCCCAATTTTCGGAATTTTGGGGTTCTTGAGCGCGTTTTTTAACAGAAATGGCTGCAATTTGGTATTTTGTAGTCGTATATAGTAACAAATCTCCCTAATAAAAATTTTTCATATTTGCCCCCTTTTTGGGGTCGTCCTCATATAAACCCCTTTTTATTTATATTAAAATAGTCATGATTTTTTTTCCGTGTTTGGGTTTGGTTCTAAGACTCTGTTGTAATCATTTCATCTGCGGAAGATACGAAAAAACTAAAACATAAGGTTCTATAATTTACCTTATATATTCATATATATGAACTAT